>NC_092690.1:21304145-21454126 GCF_964275005.1 Diadema setosum | reverse complement strand
GCGATTTTTTTTTTTTTTTTTTTTTTTTGCGGTGCAAGATGTTCTGTGTATTTTTTCTACGGTAAAATGCCATCGTTGATGATCTTCGTGTATTCATTACTAGTTTTCCACCTCTGTTTCATTTTTGTGTACGACTAGCTAACTGTTAGCCCGACCAGACG
The DNA here is from genome assembly GCF_964275005.1 of Diadema setosum. NCBI lineage: Eukaryota > Metazoa > Echinodermata > Echinoidea > Diadematoida > Diadematidae > Diadema > Diadema setosum. The sequence continues at coordinate 21,453,965 of NC_092690.1, read as the reverse complement.
CTGTAAGTACGCTGTGCGAATACAGCATGTCGCTACGTACGTACAGCGACTGGGCTGTGTATAGTTAGCTAACTGTTAGGTCTGTGATGTCTGTATATCGTTTGCTGCTGTGTTTTGTGAGCTGAGACCAGAGAGTGACTATGATGGGAGTGATATCCAGGGTTTTGCTGTGGTTGAGATGATAGTGATGATGATGATGATAATGATTCTGGTGATGTTGATGTACGAACCGTTATGATGCAATTTATTTCATGTGACCATTATTGAGTGACATGACGTTGATGATGGCGAGTACGACAAGAGTGGCCTAGCCTAGGCCAATGTCCCATGACGAGAGTGACAATGAAACGGGGGCTGATGCTCGCTCGTGCACAGGAGTGGTCTAGATCTAGAGACCTGCATTTTATCATTTTTTCCCCTTTTGCTTGTTCACTCGGGTTAAGTGCTACCAAACATTTGTGTCTCTGAAGAAACTCAACCAAAAGCTTGACAATACAGTTTACATCAGGTCTCATCCCTCTTTCTTTGCTCATTTTTCAACTAATAAATTATTTAGAACTGTTCTTAAATTCTGATGTACAGCATTCACCATTGTGTGAAATCAATAAAAAGAGCCTGCTGAGCAGGTGTTTCATTCTATCCTTTTCATTTCCTCCCTATCCTCTTGGTTTCCTTCCTAGCTGTCACTTTCTCCTTTGACCCTGGATGGAAAAAAAAATCCATCTTGCCATGTAAAGACAGAACACATACCATCGTGAAATATTATGACATTAGAATGATTTTAAAAAAGCATGTAAGTGATCAAAATTCTTGTTTGTGAAAATAAATAATAAATGAAAGGTAATTTCTCATGAAGCAGTTCTTTCAAATGTCCAACACTATAACACTAACAGCTTCGATAATGAACACTATAACACTAAAAGCTTCGATAATGATCTTTATGAAGCAAGTTACGTCCGATTTGTTTGTTACCACACAAATCAGATATCGTCACGCACCCTATGAGGAGATCGATTATACACTCTATCACGATACCACGCGTAAGAAATCACTGCAGTTGCTGGGGCAACAAAGATACATGCGCGCTGTAAACATGAATATTGATTAGTTTCTCAGCAGGCTCGAACCTCTGATAGGTGTTTCAGCCAATATGAGACATTCAAAAATAGATTTCTTTGCATAAATTATTTTTTAGAGTCCCAGTAAGGATCTCTGATTGGTTAAAATCATTTTACAGCTCCTGGCCAAGTCTGAGGACGCCCTCTTTTGGTCATAAATAATGCAACCCACGCTGGTTGTTGGGTGTGACTGGGATGGGTTAAAGACTCCAAAATCTATATCTAAGAATGAAAATGTGTGATTTGTTATTCTCATGTAAAGTAGATATAGTATGAGATACAAATGTATGAGATAATGATTTGAAAACACTTTTAATGTAGATCTGGAGGGGCTAAAAATTACCCAAAATAATTCTATGCCAAAAATTTACAGTTACAAACATAACTACATAAAACTACCAATGATAATTCTCAACTACACAAAATAATATGCAAAAAAAGAGAAAAATATCTTTTAAAATCAATGGAAAACAGACTAAATAAAGATTAGTCAACACTACACAAGATAGAAAATACAATTCTACTGTATGCCAAAAGAGAAAAATTCTGCCATAGAAAAAAAAACCACTATATAATAACTACTTATACAAAAAAACCCAAAAAAGTTCTATGCAGAAATGAAAATAAAAACAAATTTCTACCATAATATTTACAGTTATAAACAACTACTCAGTACTACCCAAAGAATAATTCTACTTGCTCAAAACAATAACACAAATGTAAACTAGGGCCCGTTTCATAAAACTTGTCATCAGTGACAACTGCCACATTTCTATGACAAATTTGCTCTCAGCCAATCAGATGCATGGATTTCAGTAGCTTATCACATCTATGACAACTTGTCACTAATGACAAGTTTTATGAAACGGGCCCCTATACACCGTTAAACGACACTGTCATCAGAATACATATCCCACAATTGCGCAAACTATAAAAAAAAATCTACAGTATGCTTGGGTGACCCGCACCTCGTCATAGTTAATTTTTGTTCATATTTGAATCACATTTCGTCACTGAAATTCTATGAAATCCCCTTCACATACAGGAAAAATGCTGAAAATTCCAATGGAATCACACGTTCACTGATCGATATCGAAAATTTGCAGCTATCGTCGCCAAACGCGAACGATGCGGAATAGTTGTGCGCTATTAAGAAAGGGACCCCTCAACTCGTCACCAGCATTCCCATAGACTTAGCACGTAAAAGACGTGTGCGGGTGACCGTCATGTTCCCATAGACATACACGTAAAAGATGCGTGCGGGGACAGTGGTGATAGCATTCTAACACGTATTCCGGTTAAAATTTCAGATTTTCGCGAAAAACTGTTCGGTTCTCACCACAATTTGCTTGGTTTTGGTGGCCCTGCCAAGTTTCAAGCGTACTGAACACATTCCCGGTCATAAATTTTTTGTTTAGTGTGCTTAAAACAATTTTAAGCGGGGTGACGGTATTCAGGCCCCTGACGAGGTGCGGGCACCTCACTATACTTGACAAGGGACGCCGAGACGAGACGCGTAGCGCGCGCCGAGGCAGCTAGTATATATATAAAAGTCTCGAACTACTGCTGCTGCTGCTGCAGCTGTAGTCCACTGCCTGGACTGTTTTGTGTGATCATTTACCGCGCGCACACACCGCTACAGCACGCGTATGCCCCACCGTACGCTCGTGTATTATTTGCCACGCACGCACGCATCTCGACCTCCAAAACACAGGTTTGTTGGCGCCCTCATCGATATCGAGCGGTTACAGGGGATAGCGCGATAAGCTGTGGAGCGCGCGTGGATGCGTAATGATAAAAAAACGTCCAGAATCTGGACTACTGCTGCTGCTGCTCGCACTTGCTCGGTGCACTCAGGCGGAACGCCAAGGGCATTCATAGGTCATTGCATTGAAAAACTGCCTGTGTCATTCCCACTAGGCAGGAGGGATGATGCGTGTACACTCGTGCGAATGTGCACTTGAAGTGGGTAATAAGTTATAGTTTCATACCCTGAAATTGTATTTGACTCAATACAACACTAGTTTATGTGAATTTCATGAAAGGAAATAATAAACTGTGAATGAACTATGAAAGAAATATTATGTTTTTGCGTATTTCATTCATAAATCCTATTTATTTCAACCCATCTGTAATCACATCTTACCCACTTGCAAATCGACGTGTCCATAACGTCCTCGAGCCCCCGAGATAGCGCTGGGACATTCCATTCAATGACGGGGTTTTTATTTTGCAACGTTATCAACTAACTCTCATGTAAGCAAGTTCTTGCTATGGCTAATCTATTTTATAATGTATCATAATCTATCTATGCTTAGATAACCTAATTCAAATTTGCAGAGACATAAAAAAAGATTTGTTTTACAATCGTGATACGTTCAACTACCCATTTACTCTGTGCTGGAATCCGCATGTCTGCTCCGCACGTGTTATCGCAAACTTCGATCGCGATGGCTTGTGTGTAGAGGGGAAGCATGGGGCTGGGGGTGAAAAAAAAAAAAAACACGCAGCACGTGGCATGGTACAAACAAATCGGACGTAAGAAGTCGTACATTCATGAGCTAAAACAGACAAATAGCGAAATCAATGTCCACTGAAAAGGTCTTGACACTGTAATGTATGTTCCCAAATCATGCTTGGCTTAGTTTTGAGAGGATTTTCTACACTCTGAAGGTTTTTCTCGCTCGAGATCAGGAATGAGATCGCTGAACTAGCTACTTATACAACATGTACTGTAACATGTGACTGCTGCAGATGCATCGAAGTGCGAGTGCGGCAAGAACGCTAGGAATGCACCAGCTAAGCTGTTCGACGTTTGAAAGAACTGCTTCACAAGAAATCACCTTTGATTTATGATTTATTTTCACAAATAAGAATTTTTATCACTTACATATTTTTTTTTATCAGTTTAATGTCATATTTCATGATGGTATGTGTTCTGTCTTTACATGGCAAGATGGGATTTTTTTTTCCATCCAGGGTCAAAGAAGAAAGTGACAGCAAGGAAACAAAAAGGATAGGGAAGAAATGAAGGTAAATTATTGGTTGGGCTATTACCACTTGGTCTAATCACCAGGTGGGCTAACACCATTCGGGCTAAACCCAATTGGGCTACAACCACTCCGTCTATTTACCATTTCGTCTAATTTCCACTTGCTCTAATATCCAGTTCGTCTAATGACCAGTTCGGCTAATACCACTTAGTCTAATTCTCAGTTAGTCTAACACCACTTGGTCTAATTTCCACTTCGGCTTATTGCCACTACGTCTAATTTCCACTCCGTCTAATTTCCACATGGTCTAATATTCACTTCGTCTACATGCCACTTGGTCTAATATTCATTTGGGCTACACCCATTTCGGCTATTACCACTTGGTCTACATATCACTTAGTCCAACTTCCATTTCGTCTAATTGTCATTTGGTCTAATTACCACTTAGTCTAATTGCCACTTGGGCTAATCGTTACTTGGTCTAATTTCCATTTCGTCTAATTCTCACTTACTAGTAGTCTAATGCCACTTGGTCTAAATAAGAAACATTACCATAGATATAAAAAAGGAAGTGTTAACAACCGTTATATATTATACAACTCTATATGATACACACACATGCGTGTGTTTTTATCTTACAGCCATCTTACAGCAACCTAATACACAACTGATCATTGCACAGTTGAGCGGGGGGGGGGGGGGAGGGGGCGGGAGGGGGGTATCCCCTTCCTACACCAGGGATTTTTCAGAAATCTGTCTACAAGACTTGTATTTCAGAGCATCCAAAATGGTATATGGGCAATTCCACGGTAACTCGCGTTACAAATAATGGGTACATTTATGGGATAATGTGCCAATATCTTTGTAATTGGAAGGATCTACAAGTTACTTTTTTCATCATTGGTTAAGTAGACATACACCAACTAAATGAATCCAAAAAGAAAAATAAAGGACAAACATGTTGGGATTCTTGAATCATTTAATTTTGGTAACTCGCGTTACACAAAAAGGAAATGGTCAATTCTATAAAGGCCTCTTTTTGGAAAGTCTCCTCATACTACGCCATATGTTATGGTTATGTTGAATACATGTACGATGTACATTTGTATGTACACATGATTAACGCCCTCTATTGTTAATAAGTTAGAGTCCTCTCGGGCTCGGTGAATAAAGTCTCTCCACATCGTATCTGAGGTCGTCCGGCTTTTCCTTCTTAATACTGGCGTGGTGGCAGCGTCGGGATTCGATTCGACGTCCATCCTGAGAACTTAACATAGTTACCCAAACTAGGAGGAATCAGCTCTCAAACTAGAGGTCGGGCGCTCAGCAGATAAGTGTTGTGATAACGTCAGTTACGCTCTTCGTGTTTAGACCAGTCCCACGTATACAAAGTTATGCGGGGTCTACGTGCACCGACGCAGTGGTGCTTCACCGAGCCCGGGGGCATTTCGGCCAGCGGTAGCCGCAGTTACATGCCGACGACGTGGCATGAGCCAGTAGCGCCCAAGCGCGAGCGCAAGCAAGAATTCCGTAGAAGTAAGCCTCGATCATACATACAATCACCCTTTTTTCTTGCCCAACAAGGAAACCGAGATGTACATGTGAGTGTGTGTAGTGGTTTGGAAGTTAATTTAATCAGTGAGTCTGTTGCTGATATGCTATCTGAGTGTGACATTACAGCTGATGAGTATGGTCACAGCATGAGAGTGCCTGGTGCAATAGGCTTCACAGACGTGTGCATCACATTCAATGACAAGCAGTTTTGCATTGATGGTGCAGTGGTCAGAGATTTGGATGTTGATGTCGTGGCTGGACTTCCGTTTTTGGAAATGTATGATCTTGTTGTTCAACCAGCTAAACAACAGATCTTGTTTGAAGATGGATCGACATTCCATTATGGTTCAAGGTCTGCTCATGCAGACAGGCTTCACAAGCATGAACTATTCTGTACAGATGAGCCTAGCTCTGCAGGTGAGATGTGTGCTGAGCCTAGCTCTGCAGGTGAGACATGTATTAAGTATAGCTCTGCAGGTTAGATGTGTACTGAGCATAGCTCTACAGGCGAGAGGTGTACTGAGCCTAGCTCTGCAGGTGAGATGTGTACTGAGCATAGCTCTACAAGTGAGAAGTGTACTGAGCCTAGCTCTGCAGGTGAGAGGTGTACTGAGCCTAGCTCTGCAGGTGAGAGGTGTCCTGAGCCCAGCTCTGCAGGTGAGATGTGTACTGAGCCTAGCTCTGCAGGTGAGGTGTGTACTGAGCCTAGCTCTGCAGGTGAGGTGTGTACTGAGCATAGCTCTACAGGTGAGAAGTGTACTGAGCCTAGCTCTACAGGTGAGATGTGTACTGAGCCTAGCTCTGCAGGTGAGGTGTGTACTGAGCCTAGCTCTGCAGGTGAGACATGTATTAAGCATAGCTCTACAGGCGAGAGGTGTACTGAGCCTAGCTCTGCAGTGAGATGTGTACTGAGCATAGCTCTACAGGTGAGAAGTGTACTGAGCCTAGCTCTGCAGGTGAGAGGTGTACTGAGCCTAGCTCTGCAGGTGAGATGTGTCCTGAGCCCAGCTCTGCAGGTGAGATGTGTACTGGGCCTAGCTCTGCAGGTGAGGTGTGTACTGAGCCTAGCTCTGCAGGTGAGGTGTGTACTGAGCATAGCTCTGCAGGTGAGAAGTGTACTGAGCCTAGCTCTGCAGGTGAGAAGTGTACTAAGCCTAGCTCTACAGGTGAGATGTGTACTGAGCCTAGCTCTGCAGGTGAGGTGTGTACTGAGCATAGCTCTGCAGGTGAGACATGTATTAAGCATAGCTCTGCAGGTGAGATGTGTACTGAGCCTAGCTCTGCAGGTGAGATGTATATTAAGCATAGCTCTGCAGGTGAGATGTGTACTGAGCATAGCTCTGCAGGTGAGATGTGTACTGAGTATAGTTCTGCAGGTGGTATGTGTACTGAGCCTAGCTCTGCAAGTGAGTATAGCAGAGCAGGTGAGATGTCTGCTGAGCATAACTTTGATCAGATTGTCACTCGGCCTCGCTCTGAGTTTTTTACTGAGCCTAGCTCTGACAAGACTTGCATTGAGCTTAGATCTGATGGGCCTGAGGTTTGCACTGCAGGTGAGACATGTATTAAGCATAGCTCTGCAGGTGAGAGGTGTACTGAGCCTAGCTCTGCAGGTGAGAGGTGTCCTGAGCCCAGCTCTGCAGGTGAGATGTGTACTGAGCCTAGCTCTGCAGGTGAGGTGTGTACTGAGCCTAGCTCTGCAGGTGAGGTGTGTACTGAGCATAGCTCTACAGGTGAGAAGTGTACTGAGCCTAGCTCTACAGGTGAGATGTGTACTGAGCCTAGCTCTGCAGGTGAGGTGTGTACTGAGCCTAGCTCTGCAGGTGAGACATGTATTAAGCATAGCTCTACAGGCGAGAGGTGTACTGAGCCTAGCTCTGCAGTGAGATGTGTACTGAGCATAGCTCTACAGGTGAGAAGTGTACTGAGCCTAGCTCTGCAGGTGAGAGGTGTACTGAGCCTAGCTCTGCAGGTGAGATGTGTCCTGAGCCCAGCTCTGCAGGTGAGATGTGTACTGGGCCTAGCTCTGCAGGTGAGGTGTGTACTGAGCCTAGCTCTGCAGGTGAGGTGTGTACTGAGCATAGCTCTGCAGGTGAGAAGTGTACTGAGCCTAGCTCTGCAGGTGAGAAGTGTACTAAGCCTAGCTCTACAGGTGAGATGTGTACTGAGCCTAGCTCTGCAGGTGAGGTGTGTACTGAGCATAGCTCTGCAGGTGAGACATGTATTAAGCATAGCTCTGCAGGTGAGATGTGTACTGAGCCTAGCTCTGCAGGTGAGATGTATATTAAGCATAGCTCTGCAGGTGAGATGTGTACTGAGCATAGCTCTGCAGGTGAGATGTGTACTGAGTATAGTTCTGCAGGTGGTATGTGTACTGAGCCTAGCTCTGCAAGTGAGTATAGCAGAGCAGGTGAGATGTCTGCTGAGCATAACTTTGATCAGATTGTCACTCGGCCTCGCTCTGAGTTTTTTACTGAGCCTAGCTCTGACAAGACTTGCATTGAGCTTAGATCTGATGGGCCTGAGGTTTGCACTGCAGGTGAGACATGTATTAAGCATAGCTCTGCAGGTGAGAGGTGTACTGAGCCTAGCTCTGCAGGTGAGAGGTGTCCTGAGCCCAGCTCTGCAGGTGAGATGTGTACTGAGCCTAGCTCTGCAGGTGAGGTGTGTACTGAGCCTAGCTCTGCAGGTGAGGTGTGTACTGAGCATAGCTCTACAGGTGAGAAGTGTACTGAGCCTAGCTCTACAGGTGAGATGTGTACTGAGCCTAGCTCTGCAGGTGAGGTGTGTACTGAGCCTAGCTCTGCAGGTGAGACATGTATTAAGCATAGCTCTACAGGCGAGAGGTGTACTGAGCCTAGCTCTGCAGTGAGATGTGTACTGAGCATAGCTCTACAGGTGAGAAGTGTACTGAGCCTAGCTCTGCAGGTGAGAGGTGTACTGAGCCTAGCTCTGCAGGTGAGATGTGTCCTGAGCCCAGCTCTGCAGGTGAGATGTGTACTGGGCCTAGCTCTGCAGGTGAGGTGTGTACTGAGCCTAGCTCTGCAGGTGAGGTGTGTACTGAGCATAGCTCTGCAGGTGAGAAGTGTACTGAGCCTAGCTCTGCAGGTGAGAAGTGTACTAAGCCTAGCTCTACAGGTGAGATGTGTACTGAGCCTAGCTCTGCAGGTGAGGTGTGTACTGAGCATAGCTCTGCAGGTGAGACATGTATTAAGCATAGCTCTGCAGGTGAGATGTGTACTGAGCCTAGCTCTGCAGGTGAGATGTATATTAAGCATAGCTCTGCAGGTGAGATGTGTACTGAGCATAGCTCTGCAGGTGAGATGTGTACTGAGTATAGTTCTGCAGGTGGTATGTGTACTGAGCCTAGCTCTGCAAGTGAGTATAGCAGAGCAGGTGAGATGTCTGCTGAGCATAACTTTGATCAGATTGTCACTCGGCCTCGCTCTGAGTTTTTTACTGAGCCTAGCTCTGACAAGACTTGCATTGAGCTTAGATCTGATGGGCCTGAGGTTTGCACTGAGCCTAGCTCTGAAAAGGATGTGTATACCCAGCACAGCTCTAAGGTACAGATGAAGTTCTCCCAGCTTCTGGTTGATGACCAGCACTCTGACCATATTGACTGTCCTGATTTCATGGATTTCTGTGTTGATGTACAGGTGAATGACACTTCCAGTCATTTATGTGATTTGCGTGACTGTGCAGAGCGAGGTGCTATTTCGCACAACAGTATGTCTTATGCAGACTTGCATGCGCCGGCTTTTGCGCAACACATGTATCGTCAATACGAAGGTGGTGGAAGTTCACCATATCCAGCCGAACAAGGGGACAAATCTGACCTGCTGCCCTCCAGTTGTACTGAGGACAATTTTCTGTCACCTCAGATAACGACGGCTATGATTAGGTCACCCGTTCACAATGATCAGTCACTAGATGGTGGTTTAATCAGTAACAGCCAACCACACCCTGCTGATAATTCCCCCCACGACGTCATCGGCAACCCTGATGTCAACAGACACCATCTAGATGTTGATGGTTTACTCCCTGCTGATGACACCATTCCCGATGTCAACGACGTCCTCCAGCACGATGATGGGAGCCCCCCAGCTCGCGATGATATCTACCGGGAGATTGATGCCATCCCTGTGGCTAGTGTCGACTTTTCCATGGTCGTCGATGACGGTCCTCCTCTGAAGCAGGTCATCCTAGTCAGTGTGAGCGATCCGCTTCCTCCTGACCGCAGCCCTGTATGCGACATGCTTCTGCAGGCCTATGATGATGAGCCTCCAGTCTATGGTCTCCACTTGTTTCTAAGCGAAGACCCCTCGACTCCTCGTGACGTTCATCTTGGATCTTGTTGCGTCGAACTCAGTCTCCACCCTTCAACTGACCATGGGACGAACATCCATCCACCTCATCCCCCACCCTCAGTCCCACATGTGGCCATAGTTCCCCGACCTAGTCCCCCACCCCTAGCCTATGGACTCGGATTGCACCCCACTGTGCCATATTTAACCCTGCCGAGAGGGATCGGGCTTGTCCCCCCAGACAGTGTTTCCCCATGTACAGGTACAATTTTCCCTAAGTTGCCCCATGTCCTTTCCCCAGGATAAAGTGTACCCCCCCCCCATGGACATATGTGGTAGAGTACCGTTTTTCCTCATGTCACATTGTTTAACATTTGTTCCAATATTTTTTAATAACTGTTTTGCTCATTCAGCATTAGACCATATCAATATTTATTTTTGAGAAAACAAAATATTCAATCATCAAATTGGTAACAAGAATGTTTTAATGGTTGTTTGTAATGGGGATATCACAGCCAGTGAAATTAGTTTGTCAGATGTGTATACATGTATGTACCCCGTGCATCAATGCAGATGGTTTTTATCATGTACCCTTGATTTTTCAGTGCGTGAGGCCGATACCAACTACATGTACCTGTATTTTGTGATTTTTTCCAATCATTACAAAAGTGAGCGTGATGGGACTGTTGCATAAATTTGTGTGCTGTACCATAATATTATTGGTTAGTTTAATTTTAACAGTGACGGTGTTGATTATGTCATGTTTTTGTATGTGACAGTTGCCTACCACTTCATCAGTTTAATTATTGAGTACTCACAGCCTTTCGTGTACCCCTATTTGCTGTTTGCTCATAAGCCGATTTATTGTATTGTAATGTTTCAATTCATGTATTATGGTACATTGTACTGGGAACATGTTAAAATCATGTGTGATTGTTTGATTTATTGTTTTCTGTAAGGTGTAGTTTTAAGTATTCATTTTGTTTCAAGCTGGTGTAAGTTCGTCATTTTTATGACATGGTCTCTGCAGTTGAGGATGGTAGTCTGCATGCATGACGGTAGAGGGTTAGGGAATGTTGTACAGTTGTTCACTGTACAATGCAAATTTTGTTTGTTTGAGGAAATCATTAATGAGTTTTGCCTAATTATATTTCGTAAGTGTATACAATGGAACTCAATGAGTCTAACTGAGATAGTCACAGCAGTGGTCCTCATCCCTGTTGGGATGCAAGTTTGTACTTTGTGATAGGTTACTCTGATTTCTTGTTACAGGGACATTTTATCTTTCATAAAATGCGCATTACATTTAAGTCAGCACTACTTGTGTGTATGCCATTATTTCGATGTTTAAAGTTTTGGAAGGGACATTATTTTGTTCACAGAGAGTGGTGACGTAGCCATCTTTATAGAAAGGGAACAGAAGGGTTGAATGATGTACAATACTACATGTTGCAGTGTTGAGTTTTTATGTTTTTAGTCATATGTCACAATGAATGACGGAAGATTTGTAATTAGGAACAATTTGTCAACTGTTATATGATAATTAGTTTTGTATCTAATAATGCTATGTCAGCAAAGTTAATTGGTGTTGATATGTTCTATACATATTTTACATATGTATTTTGACTGTTTGTAAGTTGTGTTCATTATTCTTTTCTGGCCACATGAGATGTTGGAGATTTATCTTAAGGAGCCACAGTAATTATACTGATTATGCATATGGGATGGTACAGATTCTTTGAAGTTCCAATATTATATCACTGGAAACTTTATAAGGAAGTTGATATTAAATTGGTAATTAGGCAGCAACCATATGCTTATGAATGTAGTATAAGTAACAAATGACATAGAGTTCATGAGTATAAAATAACAGTCATATATAGGTATGACACTGGACTAAGCACAGATATATTTGTGGTCAGGTCTTACTTAATTACTAACCCACAGGACACATATTTTATAGATTTGTTTAGATGCATAATTGTTAACCTTTTATTTCTGATAGTTTCAGTTGTGTTGAAAATAGAAGAAAAAGGCAGTCACGCCATATGTTATGGTTATGTTGAATACATGTACGATGTACATTTGTATGTACACATGATTAACGCCCTCTGTTGTTAATAAGTTAGAGTCCTCTCGGGCTCGGTGAATAAAGTCTCTCCACATCGTATCTGAGGTCGTCCGGCTTTTCCTTCTTAATACTGGCGCTAGACAATCCTGATAAAAGTTTTCCTACCTTGAATTGATAGTGGGTTAGGACTCATGAATTAACACTATATCTTCCTCTTTTAATATGACACTTAAAGTGTATTTATTGACGAGCAAGGAGAGTTTAAAATAATTTAAATGTCAACATCAAGTTGCACAGTTTAAATGGTCATCAAGATTTGAAAGGATGCTGCAACGTTTCTTAACAAAAGGGAGGGCTCATTAGCAATTCTTTCACCAAATTTCTCACTGAGAATGAATACGGTTTAAAGTACAAGCTTTCACTTGCGTCCTGACCATGCAGCTAACAACACAGCAAAGAGTGTTCCTAGTAGGAGCCATGAGGGGTAGAGCACAGATGTGCGTGGACAGGCATGGTGGACATGTTGAGCGACCTTGATCATGTGGGACTGTTTCAAGTCGATAAAACACGCAAAAAATGCATCAAATTGCACCATTTACAACATCAAAATGCAAAAAGTTCTCACCGTGGTAGGGGGAATTCCCCCACACCTCCCCACCCCTCGCTTGCTTCGCTCCCTCGCATCTAACCGCTCCCCCTAAGATCAAATTCTTGCTACACCGGTGATGGGCCCCACTGATTAGAAGGCCTTCACAGTAATCTCACACAGGCAGAGCAAGAGCTAAAATACCACGATTTACTCAGTCAATGATATACTAATATTTCATTTTCTTAAAGAAATTCCAATATTTCACCAAAAGTGTGCACCATATCGCTGAATTTCAGGTCTGGAAATGCAAAATCTTCCTCGTGTGGGAGGGGGATACCCCCCTCCCACAATCTCCCCCCGCTCGGTCGCTCCACTCCCTCGCACAGATATTTCAAAAAGAAAAAAAGGTCTTTATACTTTTAAGGTCTGATTTTCCACCGAAAGTCATTTGACAAGCAAAATAAAAAAAGGAACATATATTCATATTTCATATTTTTGCTGCCACTTTACTCCCACTTTACATTTCATGCAAAAGAGTGGGACATTCGATCCCTGTAAAGTGTGTGTGTGTGGGGGGGGGGGGGGCACCAAGCTTTTCTCCCCCACCCCCAATGCGCCGGTCCGGTTATGGGCTTGTAATTGTGGTGATGGTGACTATCGCCAATCATCCCCCACTCCTCAGTACAGATTTACGCCGTTGCCTACTACTAGATATTGGGAAAAATGAATGAATAAAAGTAAATAATTCAAGCCCAATTAATACACGCATTTACATTGTGGACTTTCACCCTGACCCTTTCAAGAAAAAAGATAATTAACCATTCCACCTATTTACGCAATATTGAACTTGAAATATAAATCTGTTTTCTGAGCCAACTTAATTACCATATTAATCGACACTTAAAATCAGTAGTCTAGAGTCTGTGGTAGCCCAACTGGTCATTAGCCAAAGTGGGAATTAGACCAAATGATGATTAGACGAACTGGCAATTAGACCAAGTGGCTATTAGACAAAATGGAAATAGATTAAGTGTAAATTAGACCAAGTGAGAATTGGCTCAAGTGGTTATTAGACCAACTGGTTATTAGACCAAGTGGGAAAAGACCAACTTGCAATAGACCAACTGGTGTTAGACCAACTGAACATTAGACGAACTGATATTAGACCAAGTGCAATTTGACCTAGTGGCAAAAAAAAATACATTAGACCAACTGGCAATTAGACTAAATGGGAATTAGACAAAGTGACGATTAGCCCTAGTGGTCATTAGACCAACTGGTTATTAGACCATGTGGCAAGTAGACCAAGTGAGAAGTGGACCAAATGGGTTTAGCCGGAATGGTGTTAGCCCAACTGGTGATTAGACCAAGTGGGAATAGACCAAGCGGCAATAAACCGAAATGAAGATAGAATGAAACGCCTGCTCAACAGGCTCATTTTTTTTTTATTGATTTAACACAATGGTGAACGCAGTACATCAGATTGAATATAAGTACAGTTATAAATAATTTATTAGATGAAAAATTAGCAAAGAAAACGGGATTTCATCGAGATCTAAATGAAAACTAAATTAATTAGCATCGCCATTTAGATCTAATATTCACTACAGAATAGACCTAATGCAAACTTTATTGTCAAGCTTTTGGTTGAGTTTCTTTAGAGGCACAAATTTTGGTAGCACTAGACACGAGTGAACAAACAAAATGAAAAAAAAAATTAAATGCAGGTCTCTAGACCATTCCTGTCTGTGCACGAGCGAGCATCAGCCACCGTTTCAGTGTCACTCGTCATCGGCCTAGGCTACTCGTGTCGTACTCGCCATCGTCAACGTCATGCTCATGAGGTCATGGTCACACGAAATAAATTGCATCATCATAAGGGTTCGTACATCAACATCACCAGAATCATGGACATTATCATCATCACTATCATCTCAACCACAGCAAATCCCTGAGTATCACTCCCATCATCATCATACTCTTCACTCTCACAAAACACATCAGCAAACGAGACGTAGCTAGACATTTAGTTATACACAAAAATGAAACGGAGGTGGAAAACGAGTAATGAATACACGTAGACTATCGACAATGGTATTTTACCGTAGAAAAAAATACACAGAACATCTTGCACCGGAAAAAAAAAATAGAGGTAGAAAACTACGATGAGGAAAACTAGGGTGAAAACCCGATGCCTGGAAGACGAACGATGAAGACACTTTACGGTAAAAATGCTAACATGAAAACAAACGAGTGGGTACCATACGTACCATAGTGTACGATGTTCTCGCACACACGTAGATAATCTATATCGTGTTCAATCAAAAAACTCAACAAACACTCGAACAAAAACTCACCTCTAAATTGTTGCAAACGAGATAATCACTTAAAAAGATGAACAAAACACTCTCGGAAGTACGATTGAACGCTGAGAATAAAAGATATAGAATGATACGAAAGCGAAAGAGAGAAAAGAGAGAGAAGTGGACGGGAAACCTACGTTACGCAACACTCACTAACGTAAATGGAATTCGACACCCACAGGTAATTATGTATCGTCACGCACTCTCTGAGGAGATCGATATCACGATACCGCGCGTAAGAAATCACTGCAGTTGCTGGGGCAACAAAGATACATGCGCGCTGTAAACATGAATATCGATCAGTTTCTCTGCAGGCTCGAACCCCTGGTAGGTGTTTTGGCCAATAAGAGGCATTCTAAAATAGATTTCTTTGCATAAATTATTTTTTTTAGTCCATGAAGGATCTCTGTGATTGGCTAAAATTATTCTACAGCTCCTGGCTAAGTCTAGCCTGCGCCTTTTGTCCAGGCCCTCTCGCTGTAATGGGCGAGCGAAGCGAGCCCAGCCGAGCGCGCCAGCACGAGGACCTTTTGAGATCTGCTTCCCACATCATTATTCACGTGAACCCTTCTGAATACTCATTTTAATGGCTTCCGGTCAACCAATGGAATGACGCGCTCCCCGCATCCTCAGCCTTGGTGTTGTCATGCCTGTTCGCATGCATCACTGACCACCCGAGGAGGTCTGCCACGGAACTCTACACACTCTGTGTGTAGAGTTCTGTGAGGTCTGCGGCAGCAGCGTGCGTTCGCTCTATTCAAATCGGGTTCGAGCAGACAGACACGCTGATTGGTCGACTTTTGCTCCCGAAATCGGGGAGCAAAAGTCGGTAATTCAAAAGGATGCGAAGCAGATCTCAAAAGGCCCTCGCGCAACCCCACTCAGCTGGGCTCTCTTCACCATACAGCGAAAGGGCCTTGACAAAAGGCTAGGCTAAGTCTGGGTAAGCACTACTTGGGCACCCGTCCCGCTTTATCATGAATATTCATCATCTACATGTATCCGTAATACCGTGGAAATACATGATTTTTACATTTCCCGGGAGCGTTTTTACATTTCCCGGCAAAACTGAACATTTTCCATCTCCCGGCGGGACGTTTTAACATCCCCCGTTGATGCAATTTTTCGTGATTTTTATATTTCCCGGCGATACGTTTTTACATTCTATGGCACGTATCCAGCGTTCTGCCATAGTACACTAGTACAGAATCTTACTGCCTGATGAATATTCGTGATGAAGCGGGACGGGTGCCCAAATAGTGCTTACCCTAAGGAGTCTGAGGCACAGGTCGTAGGATGCCCTCTTTTGGTCATGAATAATGCACCCCACGCTGGATGTGGTGTATCCCGCGAATGGGTTAAAGACTCCAAAATCTATATCTAAGAATGAAAATGTGTGATTTCTTATTCTCATGCAAAGTAGATATAGTATGAGATACAAAGGTATGAAATAATCATTTGAAAACACATTAAATGTAGATCTGGAGGGGCTTTTTGTATAAACACACTTACAAAAGTAACTTCTTGACCTTTGCATTTTTACTATTGTTTATGAATGATATAAAATCACTTGTGGACTGAATGTCTCTTTCATGAAAAAAAGCTTATCTTGCAATTAGTCCAACATAAAAAAATTGAGATGATTGAAATGAAGAAAAAAAAATGTACAATGCATATGCAGTGTATGATAAGAATAAAAAAGTAAGTGAAGTGTGTGGAATATTTCACATGAATCAAGAAAATATTTGAAGTGCATGTAATATTTCACGTGAATCAAAGAACTGCCCTTTATTGTAAAAAAAAAAATGAAAAAATGAAAAAAAATACAGAAAAATCAACCGATGAACAACTACATAGGACTACTAAAAATTACACAAAATAATTCTATGCCAAAAAATAAAAAAAAAACGCAAAAAATTACAGTCACAAACATAACTACATAAAACTACCAATGATAATTCCCAACTACAAAAAATAATATGCAAAAAAAAAGAAAAATATCTTTTAAAATAAATTGAAAACAGACTAAATGAAGATTACTCAATACTACACAAGATAAAAAATACAATTCTACTGTATGCCAAAAAAGAGAAAAATTCTGCCATAGAAAATAAATTAAAAAACTATATAAAAACTACTTATACAAAACAAAACATAAAGCTCTATGCAGAAATGAAAATTAAAACAAATTTCTACCATAATATTTACAGTTATAAACAACTACTCAATACTACCCAAACAATAATTTTACTTGCTCAAAATAATAACACAAATGTAAACTATACACCGTTAAACGACAATGTCATCAAAATACATATCCCGCAATTGCGTAAACTATAAAAAAAAAAAAAAAAAAAAAAATACAGTATGCTTGGGTGACCCGCACCTCGTCATAGTTAATTTTTGTTCATATTTGAATCACATTTCGGCACTGAAATTCTATGAAATCACCTTCACATACAGGAAAAATGCTGAAAATTCCAATGGAATCACACGTTCACTGATCGATATCGAAAATTTGCAGCTATCGTCGCCAAACGCGATCGATGCGGAATAGTTGTGCGCTAAGGAAGGGGCCCCTCAACTCGTCACCAGCGTTCCCATAGACTTAGCACGTAAAAGACGTGTGCGGGTGACCGTGATGTTCCCATAGACATACACGTAAAAGATGCGTGCGGGGACAGTGGTGATAGCATTTTAACACGTATTCCGATTAAAATTTCAGATTTTCGCGAAAAACTGTTCGGTTTTCACCACAATTTGCTTGGTTGTAGTGGCCCTGCCAAGTTTCCAGCGTACGTGTACTGAACACATTCCCGATCATAAATTTTTGTTTAGTGTGCTTAAAACAATTGCGGGGTGACGGTATTCGGGCCCCTGACGAGGTGCCTCGCTATACAATTGACAAGGGACGCCGAGGCGCGTAGCGCCGAGCCTAGCTGCCGGGGCAGCTAGTATATATTGTTGTAGTAACGGTATGTACTTACCGGCACTACTGGTGAGTTGCAACTGTAACTTGTCTTGTAGCTCAGTCAGTATGTCTTTCAATCAGGTTCCAGGTCACAACTGGCGGGCGCCAGAAGATGTTGCCCCTTTTATATGCTCCCCATTGGGTAGGGGGTTAACCAGCAACCACCAGGGGGCGCTACTACTACATTCCTCCCCGTTTTAAAAAACTAGGGGCATAATAAAAAAAAAAAAAAACCACCCGGGGGGGGGGGGGGGGTCTGGTAGCCTCACTTGGCTATGACCGTTAATGGTGGCAGCCACCACTATCTTTACAGGTATTGGGCTGAATCAGCACCAATCAGGCAGGGCTGTACTTCTTACACCCAAGAAAGGTGATGGGATCTTCCTCATCGCCTTTTAAAAACGAAAAACATTCATACTCTTCCCTAGTGTCCCAACCACCTGGGAAGCTACTCGCCCAGTATACTGGGGAGCAATGCAGGGTAAACCCCTACCTGGTAGGTGTGATAAATCCACCTTCCACAATCACAGGAGAAAGCATAGAGGTGGTTTGTTACACCTCTGTTAACTCCTTACAGGGGGGTGGCCCTGATATCTATGCCTATCCCATCCCTTTCACCTTACTGCATAAGTAGCGTGGGATACCGCCACGCATACACCCTGGGTAAACTTAATCCCAAAATCTTTCTCTGGCTGGTGTATCACACCAGTAATCCTCTTCAATGTGTTTGGAGGGATGATTGCGCGTTTCATCAAGCACACGCAAGAAGCTCGTCCATATGGTGACTGTTCACCATGCATCATTGGGATGCGAACATTCCCAATTTCTAGCCGTGAATGTTGTAGGTGCAGTATAATTCTATACTTACGGAGGAGATCTAACCCCAACAGCATTTCACCTTCGATAGGGGCCACATAAACCTCCGTCAAGAACTCACAACCCCCTAGCTTGATCCGGATGGGGTCTACAATCATACCTGGCATCCTTAAATCACGGCCATCTGCGGAAATGAACACATCCCTGATCTTTTGTGGACAAGGTTGTAACTTTTCATACACCTTGTGGGATATGATTGATATTTCCGCCGCAGTGTCCACCACTGCCTTTAGAGAATGGTTACCTACCTTTATAGGTACTGCAAACAAGGGAGTTGATCTCACCTTGCATACAGCCACCTCATCTAGGGGTGTTTGAGGGTCCAACTCCCTCAAGGGACTCACCCCACAGGATGTATCTCCATCTCTTGACTGACCTGTATTTCCTTTCTGGCTAGAAGGTGCATCGCCTACTTGGTTTACTCCCTCTTTGTCTGGTGACAATATAGGAAATACTGGAAATTCAGGCTGGCTACTGCCATCCTCATCTCCAGCACTGTACTGGATATCAGTGGAAGGTTGGCCCTCAGTTGTGCAGGTCGGAGCAGGGCCTAATCCTCCGACCCCGAGGAGTTTGACTCCTCGGCTTTCCTGAGTGGCGCCTTCTTGTTGTTAAATCTAGACAATTTTGGGCAGTTCCTTTCAACATGCCCTTCCTTTCCACAGTGGACGCAAAGGGGTTGCTGTCCTAGAGAGTTTGGAGCTCCCCCAGAATTACGGGGGTTCTGCCTCTCCTTCTGTTGATTCAACTGTTTTCCTAAGGAGGACAAGTTGTCTAGCTTCCTTCCCATGGATCCCAGTATGTTTTCCATGGATGCTAGGCGATCCAACCTGTTGCTCAATCGTTCGACAGAGCCTTCTAAGTTTGATAATCGGCACTCCATTGTGGGCAAAGGTTGGCCATTTCGTGTACCTCCTTGACCTGAATGGAAGGGGGCATTTTCCACCCTACAGTCCTGGGCTTCTCCCTCAGCTTCTGGGTTGAGGGCCATGGTCTTGACTTGGCGTGGCCTGCCACATACTGCTATACGGGAGTGTTGATACCACCGTAAGGATTCCACTGTGTCGTCTACATTCAGGGGGTGTCGGTCAAGGGCATACCACCCTGCCTCCTTGTCAGTACACCCCTGGCAAAGACGGAGTACCAGCTGTTGCTGCACCGCTCTCTCTGGGACTTCTGGAAATGCGCGACTAGCAAGTTCGTTCAAACGATCCGCCCATTCGCAGAGAGATTCCTCCGCACTTTGACTGGCAGTGCTGAACTCTAATTGCGCGGCCTCCGCTGGCTCCTGACGATCGAACCGTTTTGCAAAGCGATAGACGACTTCGCAATATTTGAGCTCCGGCTCGCGACTAATCAGGAGCTCAAAGAAATTGCTAGCCTTGCCCAGCAGGCACCAGCATAATTGATCCAAACGCTGGGCCGGGCTCCAGTTTCTCGCATTTGCGAAAGCCTCAAATTTGCGGCAAAACGCCCTCCAATTACCTGTTCCATCGAAGGTAACAGTCTTTGGGAGGGATTCGCAACCCCAGTGGTGTGGTGGGTCCATCCCAGGCCTTTCATTGGAGAAGTCATGGGAGTCACTTCTCCTGGCAGAGCTAGGAGGGTACCCCTCCTGCCTACCCCACTGGGTTTCATTGTAATCCAATCGCGGTGCCCTTCCACCCATACGTGTGTATGAACGTTCTTGGGGTAGGGAGTGAATATTCTCTCCATCTCGGGAGTACTCCCTATCATTCCAACTACTCCCTCTGGGAGCTCCACGTCGCTGAAATCTTTTCTGTCCGATTGCTACACCCTCAAATTCTTGGGAGTCGGAGGCAGAGGTGTCATAATCGAAAGCACCTCCATATGACTTCACACATAGGGTGTCTTGTCGGGATCTATCTTGCTGCACTGAGCAGTGACGCAACTGCCCTGCATGGGAAGATGGGGTCTTCCCTGTTTGATCCTCCCTGGGGGGAGGATATACATCAGGGGTGTACGGGGAAGTCCCCCGAGATTGGACTCCTCCCCTTGATGTCTCAATGGGATCAGCAGTCGCAGTGTCTGAAGGTAAAGACTCCTCAGGCTCTAACTGCGGACAGAACACAAATTTCGGGATGAGATCCTCGATCCCCGGAATGTCAGAGGACTCCAACAAGTCCTGAGTGACATTTCCATGCTCACTCCGGAGCTTCAAAATGTCATCGACTTGGATTAACGACAATCCAAGACGTACAAGCTCATTACGGGATAAATAATTAATGGGCATCGCCATGACTAGCAATCATACAAACAACCTATTCACTCAACGAATATGTTTAAAACAGGTCCAACAACTAAACTAAATCAACATGTACTAATGAAGAAAAGACCTTAAACATATACTCACTGGTACTAACCAATGATATACCAATTACCACAATCTGTAATTATCATAATCAGCAACACATCATTTGACACACAAACTATTACTCACTTTAGTTTTTACTACTCAAACACTCCCAACATACTACTCAAAACAAACACCAGATACAATTGTAAACATATATGGCTACTAATTACAAACCTAAAATGGGAAATTACAATTCGTTTCTATTGCCTGATGTCACTTGAAAAATAATCACAGCTGTTCACATCTCACTCCTCCCTTATCACAAAAATAGGGAGGTCACAGTGACAACTCAACTTGGGTAAGACTCGGGAGTCTAGTACCCACAAATATAAAATCCAAATAGAATATGGCAATGCTAGAGAAATAAATCTGTGCTTACAGGAAAACAGATATTTATGAAAACACACTCTTTACGCTAGAAGTTACCGTACAAACACAAAAGCAGAAGCAAAACAATCAGTCACAATTAACTTTACCACCAGCACAAGTGAAAAGGACAACACGCAATCAATGTATGCGACACACCCGACACACAGCAGCAATGAGCTGTAGGCCTAAGCCAGATGCGGTTACGGATACAAAACTATTTTCGTATCTGCAAAAACAATCCAAAATGACAGTAAAAGCATGAAGGTTTATACACTACCGATATTCAAAACAAATAGTTATCCGGATAAACAAATCAAAAGTTAACGGAGTAATGTATCAGATAGTGAGATACAGTGTACTCACCGGAATGATGTCCTTCGTATCAGCACAGCAAAATGATGCAGACTGAATGAGCCAAGTTGTAGCACCAGTCAGGCAAAGGACAGTCACACAAACAATTAAAAATTATTGTATAAACGGTTGCAATTCCGCACAGCGAAAGGAGAAATGCAATACAATCCTCCTAAGTAAAGGAGAAAATAATGACAGGCCCTCCTCACCAAAGAGGAGTGAATGGTGCCCACAAACTTCCTCCTTCCCAATCGAAAAGAAGGACGTAGCACTCCCTCACGTAAGGGGGGGGGGGATACCTCCCACAAAAGGTGGGGAAATGCACAGACTTCCGCTGCCACTGACTAATCGCGGGGCAAAATACTCCCGCGAAAATAGAAAAACACGAACGTTCCACGAGTATTAAAGCAGGCTACAGAGACGAGAGCGTGGGAAGAGGTAGAAATGAGGTAGCAAGAAAAGTCAGAATGACAGCAGAAAATGAAAATGTCGACGCAACAAACAAGGAGAGAATGAGCGCGACAATAGAAAACGCGATCGAGAAAGAAAGGAGATCGCGCTTCGAATCTCGCAGGTTGCGATAAGTAGGTGAGACTAGAGAGCGCAACAGGGGAAACACGAAGAAGAACACGAATAGCCGCTCTATAGACCGATTCAAGCGACTGTTCATGGAAGTGCGCCCTCTTAAGGCGACGCCATAACTGGGGGCCAAACAGGCCGGGTCGGCAAGCGCCCTGCGTGCGTGGCAAGGGTGCCAACGGCAGCCAGTGCTTTTACCACCCGGCGCCAGCCGGCCAGCTAGCTATCTCTGGCGCTGGCAGCGATCGACGCAACTGGCTTTACATTTTTTTTCGCTAGCTAATTAAAAATAAATAAAATTAAACAACTTTTACCGACCATGAGCGAATGGGTAGAGGACATACGGCTGTAGCCAAAACTTGAATTTCAAGGTAAATATCGGTACGATCCGTGAATGTTTGTGGACTCTCTTTGGCGATGACTTGGGTACTCGCGTGTAAGCCCCGTATATTTACATTTGTGTAAGAGAATAAAAACCGCTGGGGAGAATTATTGCTAGGCACAGGCAGACGTCTTGCTAATAAGCCTAGGCTGTTGACAAGTTAACTGATATAATTAAATACAAATAATGAATAAGAATCTTGAGCTAGATATGGCGCAATTAATTGCAAGCTATCAGTTAACTTAACCTTTAGGGCAGGCTTTTTTTGCCTTTACTCGGGAGTGTCGGGCCAGCAGGGTAGAATCTGTCTAACGTTAGATCTTGTCTAGAAATCTAGGCAAGAGTCCAGACTAGATCTAGACCTATTGACTTCTAGAACCCTACATCCACTATCATTTTCGGTTGTCGATAACTTCAGGCAAGCCTAACTAAGTAAACCAGACGGAATATAAATCTATGCTCTAGGCGTTTCTAGGCCGTATATGCCTAAACTTAAGTTACGACTACGTCGCCTGATGTCTACAACCAAAACTTCTACTGTTTTATGTCGAAGTAACCTTGCATAACATCACGCTAACGCCTAATTAATATTATAATCTACAAAAGTGGTTTGCCACCATCCATGGTTTACAATTCATAAGTATCACTTTATCAAAAGTCAAATTCAGAGTTCCAGGTCAAAATTGAATACTGAATAGGCCTATGGTCAATTCAGTGCTGAACAATGAAGAAGTGAAAACAATATAAGAATTTAACGCATCTTGAAACATTTATTTAGCCGTAGTGTAGGCTGTAAAATGTTTGTCATAATAATAAGGTCTATCCAGGAAGTGTATTCTAACTTTGGCAAGTAGGACACCAAGGATTAAAAATAAATAAATAAATAAAAAAAATAATGAATTATCAAATTCTTTGACCTAAACTTGTCTTCTAAGATGAACAACATATTTTACGAATATGCAGTGATAACCTAATTAAATAATCTAGTAGACATAGTTTGTTTCGAAATTTGTGCATTTTTATACCATTGTATTTCACTTCATTGTCACTAATTTTGCCTTAATTTACCATGCGTCAGCGGTGTCTGAATTTCATACACTGCCGTGCAGCTTCCACTTCCATTTTTTCTGTTATTTTGCACCCAACAACTGCATAATGTGTTTTCCTGATCCTTCCTTTGAAGCTTTCAAAGTAGATCAATATGTCTGAATCACTCAATTTGTCCAAAAGAAAGGTATTAAAAGCCGCTGAATCGCTGAATGACTTTTCCACAATGAGTAAACAATCACAATAATAATTAGCGCGGCGCCGGCGGTCGCCGGCCGCGGCGCAGCGGCCGCGCCCGGCTAACTATGCGCGATGGGTACGCTAGGCTGCTGAGCTGCAAGTGCAACTCGCTGGGTAGCTAGCTCGCTGGAAGCCCCCGTTGGCCCCCAGCTATGGCGACCGTTATAGCGCCGCTAGCGGCGGTAGGTGAATAGGTCATCGAAATTGAATCGGTCTATACGAATACACACTGAAAGGGGAACGCGATGCCAGAGAGGTCCAGCACAACCACCGAACTAAAACATAGTGGAATGCGTGTCCCTATTCCCAACATACACGAGACCGTGCAGCCAAATTTACCGTGTTGCGTCGCCATCTTGTTAGGGCAATTTTTCCTTATATGGAGTGCACGCTTAGGAGCGGTCATACTGGGCCACTGGTACGCGCGCAAGCAAGAGTACGCCGTCCAGTGGCTAGTGATTATGACGTAACAATGCACGTTTGTACATGACAATGGCCTTGCGCTTCGGAGACACAGATCAAGAAGTTTGGTGGAAAGTTTCGTGGGAAGTTTGCGGTCACACTGGCAAAACTTCGAGTTAAACTTCTCGATCTTTTGCCAGTCTGACAAAGTCGATAAAAGGGTCAAGAGGTCAGCGAAATCATGTTTGAACGGGCGCTGTGTGTACGCTGTATGGCGGCTATTCGGAGGACTCACATTAGTTCTTTTAACATGTTTACGGCGGTTTTGTTTTTTGTTTTTTGTTTTTTTTTTTGCTGTTGAATACTAGATTGCTTTATTAAATCTAGAATGACATATGCACCGAAAATAAATCAAGTTTTTTCATTTATAAGCACTTTAATTTAGGCATAATGCTCGCCACTAAAAGAAGTTAGGCCAAGAGTTTCAGTTGCTCATCAAAAGCAGGCAAGATCCTGCGTCTGTCTTATTACTTCATAATCATCAGTGCTTCCACTTTCCAAAGTCAGCCCTCCTGAAATCAACACTAAAAACTCCTGGAATTTACAAGAATATCCTGGAATTTTTCAAACAGGCTACACAAACATGATTAATTGTGAGCTGGGGGAGGGGGTCAATGTATGATACTCAGTGATATGTGAGAGAGCGAGCTGATTTGTGTGTGTGTGTGTGTGTGTGTGTGTGTGAAAATTTGCCATCAAAATAGACTCAACCTTAAGTTAAGGAAAATTATTGATATAAATTTGGGATTTATAATTTCAATAAATACAAACATTACAGTCCTATTAATTTTCAAGATTGAAGGGGGGGGGGGGGGCAATCCCCCAGAAAAAAAGATTGAGGGGCATGCCTCTCCCCCACTTTTTACAGTATATCCCATTTGTACTCCCCCCCCCCCTCAGAAGTACATTTACCAATTTTCTGTGGCAAAGTCGAATTGGTGTAACATACGTGTAAATTCTATTCATTCTGTCTGTGCCACATTCTCTCTCCCTCTCTTCCATCTTTTTCCTCTCTTTCTAAGTCTCTCTCTTTTAGACACATTTATATCTTAGTGCATTTTTTTCTTAGTCTCAGCATAACACACAATCTCTACGAATGTATATGCTGTTATTTTTGCGTAGATAATTTCGCTGACAAGGTTATAGACACTTTTGCGAGACGTTTTTGCGAATTGACACCGATGCTTATGTTAATGCACTATTCACACGGCGCATGGAGACATTTTCGCATGTTGTTAAATTAGCAATTCAACCGAGACTCGCGAAATTCGCGAAAATTTAACCCTTGCAAAAATAACAGCTTATATACAGTATCTCTCTCACACATAAGTTTAATTTTCCGTAAAAAATCTCAATGTCAACTTCACATTGTGGGTTGAGCAAGGAGGCTATAGGCTACAGTATGACTGTTCTATACACCTTTCAAGTAATGAATATCTGACGCTCGACCCTCAAATCGGTCTGCTTGAATGAATGAACACAGGAAGAATCATTTTGAATTCATGTTGACAATGAAAAAAAATCACGTTTAATTTGAGAAGACAAAAATTAATTATGCTGATTTCAGGAGTGACATTGCAAGACGAGATGGCATTTCGCATGAGACGGTGCATCGAATTCACCCCGATGAACTTCGAAACTCGTTCTTTCTACCGTGGAAGTTCCTTCGCCGATACTCAATTCTTCCCCTGCATATGCGCTGTTTGAGCGTCTCCATCATACCAAGGAGGTATGAACATACCTCCTTGATCATACCATATACCACCCGTATTACCCGTGTGTGCGCGATTGATGAGGAAGTGGGGGTGGGGTGCGCGATATGACGCGTTCATGAACAATCGCAAAATGAGAGAGTGGTTGGATCCACATAGCGTGCACTCCATATAAGGAAAAATTGCCCTATCAAAATGGCGGTGGTAGCAAGTTTTGGTGGCTGCGTATTTCCTGGGTGAACACGCATTCCACTATGTTTTAGTTCGGTGAGCACAACAGGCGCGCAGCTCACCGCAGGGAAATACCCTCCCTCCTTACACACGATGGACGTGGAGAACCTGTGCACGCCAGAGCCTGAACACAATGGAAGCTTTGACAGAACGCCTAGCGAGTGCAGTGAATACACACTGCACACACGAATTATCCGGCAACGCAGCTATCGCGCGAAATAGAGAGGGGTGGGGAGTGGGAAGGGGGGGGGGGGGGGGGGGTCGGCTGAGACACCGCAGTAATGGCGCTGCCCATGCCAAATACTAGCGCGTCACAGAATCGGTCAATACGTCGTTTCGCTATACGTCGTTTCGTTAGTCAGCGTTCAGACGTAATTATTCGTCGTATAGCTATACCGTTTCGGTATAGCTATACCGTTCTAGTATAAAATTTTTGCGTCCGAATGCCCTGTCAAAGGCGATATCAACGATTGTTTTGACCGATTTTTCTAAAGCATTCGATAACATAGACCATAACATCCTTGTACAGAAGTTGCTCGGACATGAGTGTAAGACCCTGCCTTATTTCTTGGATCGTGAGTTTTCTTGGATTTCGTTCTCAGTGTGTATACCATGGAATGCTATCGGACTGGAAAAACATTAATGCAGGTGTCCCCCAGGGCACTAACCTTGGGCCAATTTTATTTCTGATAATGACCAATGATGTATAGTATGTGCCAGTCCAGCATTTAAAGTATGTGGAGGATATGACTTTGATTGAGAATAGGAAAATGACTCAACCATCCAGCATGCAGCATGCTTTGGATGAAATTAACCAGTGGACCAGACACAACAATATGAAACTGAACCCTTTAAAGTGTGTATCAATGACAATAACTTCCTGTAAAAACCCTCCTCTGCATAATGCTTTGTTCATTACTAGTACGTTGAACTAGGTACTGTCACCCAGACAAGGATATTAGGTGTTGTGATTCAGTCAAACTTTAAATGGGATGGTCATGTTACTCAGGTCCTAAAAAAGTGCAACAAAAAGTTATACATGAAGAGTTTGTTTGCAAAAACCGATAAGCAGTCCATTTTTGAAAATTTTGAAATACGGTCTCTGTCATAAAGTACAAAATAACATCTTTTAAATGATATATTGGTCATTACACATGAAGGTACATTTTTGAAGTTATGGTCAACAGAAGCAAAATTTTTCTCATTATGCTCTTTATTTTTCTTGACCTTTAATCGCAAATATCTCCATTTGACAATATGGACTTATCGGTTTTTACAAACAAACTCTTCACATGCTTCGCTCCCTGAAACGTTTTAACCTCCCCACAGCTGATTTAGTTACTGTATACTCAGGCTACATACGTCCTGAGTCTTGAGTATGGCTGCCCGGTTTTCAGTGGCTCCCTCACAAAGAAACTTGAAAGTCAGCTGGAAATGATTCAGAAAAGAGCCTGCAGAATAATATTAGGCCAAACTTACACATCGTACATTACAGCTCTTGAAACCTGCAAGTTGGGCACTTTAGCCGACAGGAGAAGACAGCGAGTCTAAAATTTGCTTGTCGCATGTTAACCCACTCGTCTCTCACTGGCTCCCTGCTAAACACTAAGGGCATCAATACACACTGCGTTCGAACACAAGGTACCAGCAATACAAATGTGAAACAAAACGGTTTCAGGACAGTGCAATACCATATTTCATTAATCTACTGAATAGTAAAGATTAGAAGTTTTTATGCACGAGTAGCATTTCAAGTATAATGTTTTCCGGCTGTTTGTTCATCAGTCTATTTGCCTGTGTTGTTTTTGATATGGTTTACATTTGTAACAGAAAAATATATTGCGGATTTGAGTGAATGACCGGATATTTGATATATATGAAATAATAGTGAGGATTTAACTGATTTTATCAGTTTTTGAGACATAATTTTCATGATTGTTACAGCACAGACGGGTATATTTCGCTTCTTTTTTTTTTAAATTCCGAATATTGTGTTGTTATGGTAACCGCATTTTTTATGAAGAAAAACAATGAGTGTGGATTGAGTTGACCTTTTTTTTTTTCCATCTCAGATTTTGATTTGAGATATAGTTTTTTTTTTTCTGATGGATATAGTTTTTTGATATGTAGGCCTAAAAGATATATTTTATTTATGTTGAAGGATGAGCTGTCATGATGATAATTGTTTAAAAAAAGAAAGAAATATTGTTCATTTTATTGAAATTTGGCACATGTGATTAATGTCATGTGCAGGTGTGATTTTTTTTTAATCAAAATCAATATATGTAGATGAGATAGTAACGGCATTTTTTCAATGACTAGCTGTGTAATGATAAGTTAACAGTGAATTTTTTCCCTTTTTCCTCATTTCTTCTTTTTTCATCTTCTTTTCTTTTTGATAAAGTAATCTGAGTATTGATGGGCTGGTACCCTCAATGATTTCATTATCAGTTGTAATAGTAATGATTTTTTTATTTAGTGTTGCCATGTTGACAGGATATATTTTTATCTCTCTTTTTTTTTTCGTTTTTGTACAAGCAATTTCAGAATTGATTGGGCTGGTACCCTATAGATTGATCACTTCTTGTGATTTACCACATGTGACCTCTGTAATGTTTATTCTTTTTTTATATCATGTCTTTATATCAGTGTTTGTACAGAGCACCGAAATAATCTGTCTGTTGGTAAAACATGTGCAATTCAGCCTTTGGCTGCCAGACATGAGTTTTAATAAAACCTGTTCAATTCAACTGTTCAATTCATCTGATAACCTCACCCGTAGCGCATATTTTTCAATGAATCGTTAGAAACGGGATTGTTCCCCGATCATTCAAGCTTGCTAAAGTTATACCTCTACCCCAAAAAATAAGTTTGTGAGTGATATACGCAATTATTGTCCTATTTCACTCTTATCCACTGTAGCAAAAATTTTGAAGGCGAACGGAACTCCAATCGGGTTTCAGACCCAGTCACTTAACCACAACGTGTTTAACGGAGATAAGTGATTAACCTTGACAAAGGCAGTGTGGCTGGGACAGTCTTTTTAGATGAAAAAAAAAGACCCTCGATGTCATATCCCATGACCTGCTTTTGGTGAAATTGTCCTACTTCGGCATCAAGGAAACTGAACTGACGTAAACGAGCTAACGAAAATGCTCTATTGCCGTTGCTCTTTTGTATGTTCATCTAGGATGGTCCTAACTTGATTTAGTCCTTGGACTAAAATATATCTTTATGCAGACGACACGGCAATATTTCACCCAGAACTTAATGCTTACAAAGTACAGAAACTATACTCTAAGCAGACACTCTCCTCCTCAGTAAATGGTTTTCTGATAATGGTATGATTGTTGGTTTAGAAAAAAAAAACCACCCGAAAGTCATGGGTTATTCAGACCTCGCCGAGGAAAACGGAGGCATTCTTTTTAAATTTGTATCAATGGCAGGCCTTTGGAAACTGTCAGGAGACTCAAACACCTTGGGCGTTAAACATTCTCTCGACTGGTCTCCCCATGTCGATGAAGTCAAGTCATAAAATTTCTCGTTCTATTGTGTGTATACGAAGAATCAAATCGTGTTTGACGCATGAAATTATGAATCAGTTGTATTTTTCTTTCATACTTCCACATATTGATTACTGTTGTGCTGTATGTTGTGTCACTAGCAAAGACAAATTTAAACAGATTGCAATGTTGTCAAAATAAGCATGCTCGTATAGTATTGAATGGGGGTTATTACATGCATGTCAGCGCAAGCTCTTACTCATGCTCTCAAAAATGGCAGTCAATTGAACAAAGAATTTGATACCATTACTGTATTCTGGTGTACAAATTGTTACACATTTTAGCCCCACCGTAGTCAAACCTGTGACCAAACGCTCTGCTACTTATACCACCCCATTCTTTGCCCTTTCTTGTCAATTACAATCCAGATACCCAAACCAAGAACTGAACATAAGAAATGCTCCTTCTCATAATGCTGCAAGCAAATCATATAACGAGTTCAGTTCAGTTCAATTAAGATTTATTTAATATTTCCACTTTCTCAATGATGAGATTACAAAATGATTGAGAGTAAAACAAGAATACAAAATATACACAACCATGTCTTTTGATTGAAGAAAAACAAAACAAAAACATACTGAACATAAATCATGGTCATATCATCTGATGATGTCACAAGCAAATATCAGAAATATAATGGTTCGTACATAAAAGCTATTATTGTAAAACTGTAGGTTCCAAAAGGCATGGAATTATACGGAGAACGGATATGTTTATCTTGACCAACTAAAAGTATACCAGTACCCATAAACAATGAACTAATGAACTAATGAACTAATGAATATCGTTCAAACCAGACTGTATGGATCTCGCCGTGTTTGAAAAAGAATGTCATATGTTTAATATATCGGTACCATTAAATAACTTGGTGCTGCGAACAAAGACAAAAGACTGGGAGTATAAAAAAAAAAAAAGTTGCTAAAAGCCTGGAGTGTATCCAAAAAGTAATAACTGTTTTAATTTGCGTTTGAAGGTGAATAGGAATAAGGAAGAAGCAATACATATATCCATATATAGAGGGAGGTCATTCCAATATCTGCATGGTTCCGCCAGTAAACATGCAAAAATAGTGCGAGTCACGGGGAAGTTGATAGGCGTCACTCTGGCGAGTGAGATACGTAACAGTGAATATTACAGAGCGATTTTTTTTTTTTTTTAAACATGTGGATAAAAACAGATACCTATTTTTATTCAAACAGCATCCTCATTGCAAACAATTAAGAATCTTGTACACCAAAATCAGTCTCTCATTTAATGTAAATCCTTTGCACTAGCTATGCATTATTCAGATATCTATATCTCCGATCGTTTTTACGAACCGATCGTACTTTAGCTGTACCATATTTATCTTCGTTTTGTTCTCGTTTTTTATTGTGTGCACATTGTTTATATACATCAACGCAGGGCTCCTCTGCAAAGCAGACCTTTGTGGCACTGAATGGGACTACCCTGCTTTTTAAAGAGACTTAAATAAATAAATAAATAAATAAATAAATAAATAAATAAATAAATAAATAAATAAATAAATAAATACATACATAAATAAATAAATAAATAAATAAATAAATAAATAAATAAATATAGATAAATGAATAAATTAATAAACTTTGAATGTGTACTGAAACATGAGAGCAGCAGACAACAATTTTATTGAATGAAAACCTAAATTGGCTTTTAAATGTCCATCTTCTCCTTTTGAAGAAGCATGTGGATTATACACGATAAGTGTGGATTTATATAGTGCCGTAAAACAGGGCTGGCCCCAAAGAATACTGCACTGGTTGTGGGATGCCAGAAACCACATTACCTTTTTTTTTTTTTTTTATCAAATGCCGTAAAGGTATCATTGTAGAAAGAACACAATGCTTTTCGTCGAAACAAATTATCAGGAAGACAGGAACAGGCCTCCTGGAGGCATTTCATGTATCATTTTTTCATACAGGTATTTTTTTTTTACAATCTGTTATAAGCCACTATTTTCATCCTTTTGCATCTGATTTTCTGAGAGCAAGATGTTATGTGATACAGCTGGCCTACACATATAATACATCAAACGTGATAACATTTTTTTTTTTTTTAATCACTGCTCCCAATGCTAAACAGTACCTTTCATCATCCGAATTAGTTTCGTTTGCTTTCATTTTCATCGAAAAAAAGACACTCACAGAGACATCCGTATTTGCATCAATTCACATCATCTGGCAAACTTTGAACAGTTATTCTGTAAATTTAAAACCCTAAAAAAGAAGGATAAACACACATTACAATCCGCGATATCCATGTACAAATACACCTCGAACACCCTCCCATCCTAATTCCACAACCCGGGAGAGAACCTTAGCCTATTATACACTGTGCTATAAACGTCGCCAGAGTTGGCAATCTTCTGGCATAGTTTTAGACGTTTCAGCATCTACAGCAATTTGCTAGGCAAAATTTGGCTGTTTGGTTTTTTGCTTGTCAGCCGTTTGGGCACCATCATTTTGTAGCAAAAAGAAATGTGAGGACTTTTTTTTTTGGCTTGTCAGCTGATGATGCACCACATAAATTAATTCAAAATACATACATAAATTATGAGCATCTAATGGATTGTTATGCTCATAATTTATATATGTATTTTGAATTGATTTATAAGATAGTGTGCCAAGCCTTGTGCGTCTTGCAATTTTATTTTTAAAGTACATGTATTGTCTTGTTATGTGTGATTTGAAAAAAGGAAGAAATAACATTTAACCAAACAAACAGACATCACACACGTCAGTTAAATACGTCTTTCTTAAAAAAGGTGCCGAAGCATGCGCTCACGTGCGCAAGCTGAGCATGCGAGCGCAGGTGTATTACACGTTGCCATGCAAATATCATTTACCATAATCGTGCTTTTTAGCATAATATAACCAATGTAACACATGTAGGACCATTGACTCTCTTTGGAATCTAGCATATAGGCCTATGCCTGCTATAAAGTTGACAAATTCTAACATAAATTCACAAGTAGTTAACATAATTCTGAACTTTGTGTTTGAATATATAGAGAATGAATGTAGGGTCCTAGGCCTATAGGCTACACAGCTCCAATACATATTATTCTCGCGAAGGTCTCTTCCCCCTTTTTTTTTCAACCATGCGGGAATATAGGATACATCCCCAACAAAATCGTATATGCGACGTACAGGCCTATTTTTGCTTGCTGCCTTCTATCGGTTTTGGGTTTTGTTTTGTTTTTTGTTTTGTTTTGTTTTTTTTTTTGGAAAATCAGCTGCGCTTTGTGTACAGAGTACGTGATACTTTGTGTTGTTTGTTTGTCATTAGAATTTATTGGTAACAAAGAAAGGGGGAGAGAAATTGGCAGCAAATACTTGTAAATTGAAGAGAGAACCCCCTATTAGTAACGACCTGGTGTTTTTGTTTGTTTGTTTGTTTGTTTTTGTTGTTTTGTTTTTGTTGTTGTATTGTTTTTGTTTGGTTTTTTTGTTTGGTTTTTTTTTTTGTTTTTTTTTTTTTTTGCTTGTCGGCCGATCTGTCGAGAAAATTGTTCTTGTTTTTTTTTTTTTCCTACTTTGATATGATGTATTACCATGATTTCATGGCAACTGTACATAATTTTGGGCCGCTTATATGATTAGACACATGCCGAGGTCAGGCCAGGATAAAGCCAGGCGCTGGGCTAAAGTACCTGCGAAACACAGCCCGAACCTACGCCGAAGCCCGAACGCCGAACCGGCTAATCAGTGATACATTTTGCCAGCAGCAGCTGCTAATAAATATGCTATGCCACAGCTAGCTAGCTACTGTACTATTGAATCATTATGAGTCTACAGGAAAGCTTTATAAGAATTTATTAAGACATAAAAGAAGGGCATTTCATAGAGATTTGAATGAATCTCTCCGTTCATTACAGGCATCAAATCCGAAAAAATATTGGCAATTACTCAACAGTAATAATGAACGCAAAGTAAAGAAAACAGGAAATGTTTCATTAGGGGATTTTGTTAATCATTTTAGTCGTTTAGGTAATAGCCAAGAGGACCAGCCCACAGGCCTGGAAGATAGTATGGGTACTTCAGAAATTGTTGAGGCAGATGGTCCCTTGGATGCCCCAGTCACTTTGGAAGAAGTGGTACTAATGATTAAGAAACTTAAAAATTCAAAAGCTTGTGGAAAAGATTTCATAAGAAATGAATTCCTTAAGAATTGTCCCGTAGAGATGCTTCATGTGTTGGTAAAGTTCTTTAATGTGGTACTGGACAGTGGTATTGTTCCAACTGAATGGTGCATAGGGATTATCATTCCTATTTTTAAGAATAAGGGTATAGACACAAATCCTGATAATTATAGAGGAATAACTCTTCTCAGTTGTCTAGGAAAACTTTTTACTTCCATTTTGAATCATCGAATCTCAGAGTTTTTCGAAGCAGCTAATATGTTAGGTGAAGAACAGGCTGGCTTTCGTTCTAATTATTCTACAATTGATAATATTTTTGTTTTGAAGACTATAATTGATGTTTATCTGCAAAATAAAAAACGCTTATACTGTGCATTTATTGATTACAAGAAAGCATTTGATCTAATTGATAGATCATCTTTATGGTACAAAATGTTGAAGATGGGGCTTAGGGGTAAACTGTTTACTGTCATTAAGAATATTTATGAAAGTGCTAAATCATGTGTGGCGGTTAGGGGGGAGATGTCAGAGTTTTTTACTTGTAACATTGGTGTACGACAGGGTGAAAACCTTTCCCCGCTTTTATTTGCCATTTATCTGAATGATTTTCAAGAATACATAAGAAATTCATATGGTGGACTTAAATATTTGGAAAGTGAGATTTCTTACCACCTGGATTCTGATAATGTCAAAAAAGTTTTAAATCTTTCTTGTTTACTTTATGCAGATGACACAATAATTTTAGCAGAAACTCCGGAGGAGTTGCAAAAAGCTCTTGATGCTGTAGATAGTTATTGTCAGACATGGCGCTTGACTGTAAATGCAAGCAAGACTAAAATTGTTATTTTCTCACGTGGGAAGGTTAGAAGAATTCCTGAATTCGTTTATGCTGGTGATCCACTCGAGGTTGTAGATGACTTTGTGTACCTTGGAGTTAAATTCAATTATAATGGTAGTTTTAAAAAGGCAATTTCTAAACAAGTCACACAAGCTAGAAAAGCACTCTATAGCATGTTGGTCAAGGCTAAAAAGTTACAGCTCTCTGTGGACACACAGTGCCACCTATTTGATCATCTTGTTTTACCTGTTTTACTCTATGGTTGTGAAGTCTGGGGTTATGAGTGCATAGACCAAATTGAAATTTTCCATAGGAAATTCTTAAGAAAAATTTTGCTTGTGAACAAATGTACTCCTGATTGTATGGTTTATGGTGAAACTGGACGTGGAGTAATTTTGAACCATATTAAATGTCGAATGATTGGATTCTGGTTGAGATTAGTCAAGGGAAAAGAAACCAAACACTCATGTACAATTTTCAAATTTCTTCTGCATTTACAAGGAGACATACACTCCCCGTCAAAATCACAATGGTTATTATCTATCGCAAATATTTTTTATTATGCAGGGCTAGGGAATGTGTGGTTAGCACAAGGGGGTGGATTTAGTGCTGCATGGATTTCACACACCTCAAAAGTTAGACTTTTTGATATGTTTATTCAAGAGTGGAGAGCAGCAACATGGTCAAATAGAATCTGTACAAATTATAGAATGTTTAAGGATAATTTGATGTTAGAGAAGTATTTACAAGTCTTGTGTAAGAAAGATTATATTACATTAAGTAAATTCAGATGTAGATCTAATGGATTACCCGTTAATAAGGGCAGGTTTGATGCAAGCCTGACAGATGAATTGCATTGTACTATTTGTTCATCCGATGATATAGGGGATGAATTTCATTATATTTTTGTTTGTCCCTTTTTCAACAAAGAGAGATTATTGTATTTACCAAGTAGCTTGACGGCCAGTAGACCAAGTGCATTACATATGGCCAAATTATTCAATTCAACTAATGCTTGCCATTTGAAAAAACTCGCCAAATTTGTCAGAATTATTATGTTTCAGTTCTCTTCAATACCAAAGAAGAAAGACAGTATTTTTGTAGAAAGTAAAGTAGATGTGAATGTTTGTACACGTAGTGGTAGAGTAGTTAAACGTCCTTTACGCCTTGTTTTGTAAACATATCTATTTATATCTGTTATTTTCACACGTACATGTACATTATCACTTATATTTTTGTATTCATATATTGTAAATATGTTTGTACTCTCATACCCCGAGAGGGGGTCGATAGAGTCAATAAAATCTTACAAATCTTACAAATCTGGCAGACACTGGGTACAGCGTTGAAGTCCATTTTGCGCAAAGGCTTGCAGCAAACGAGAAGAAGATTCGAGACAGAGCCGTAAAAAGACTGAGGCAATGGATAGTTGCGAGATCACGAAAGGAAAATGGTAACTCTTGAAATCATAGCTGTTGCCTCTCACTGTAAACTAACCGCAGAGAAAGAGTACACGTGTACATTTGTACAGTCCCATGTACTCAAATTTCCGTGAGTTGTCACTCGTGCGGTACTCTTTATGCAACGACTTAAAAAGAAGACTGTAATGTAGAGTTTATTAGACTGCAGTTTTATTAGGGCCTACTGACATTTTCTAATTGTCTTATAATTCTTATCTACATTTTCAATGCCTACTTCTGGAAATAGAGGATTTCAAAACCCAGGATAAGCCTGTAATGATTTATTATTATTATTATTATTTAGTAAAAAAAAGAAAACGAGCAAGCCAATCGCAATGGCCTGGCATGGAATGATCCACACAATTTGGTGTAAATTTACGTCACAGACAAACAGAGGTGTACAACACCGACTTTGGCAAGGCAAACTAACTTGTTACACATGTCACTTTACTGATAAAATCTCACACGAAGTAGTTTACTGGCACTGCAAAAGCTGTTGTACTTGTAGTAAATCACAATTTTGTGGATGATACACATACAGTGTACATGTAGCAGCAGAGTTGAGGTTGCCAGAAGGGTTGGAGGTACCACCTATCGTCACCCTAAGGATCTGTAACGGCTAGCTTGTTTATTCTAAAAATATAACACAAATTCGCCTAATTCTTTCCTCAAATATGCCATAAAAACTGCAGTTTTGAATGTCGTGACCGTCTCGTTGATTATGAATCTCCGTTTTAAAATAGCGCAATTTTAGTGCGTGCGTTCCGTTTTCTTCGTGCAGCTAAAAAGGTAGACAGAAAGATCGGTCTGTCCGGAGGACTCTTTTATATTTTGCCATTGACGCTGTCCTCCGTAGACAGACGGAAGGTACCAGTACCCATTGCTGTGTGGATATTCTTAACCACTGTCTCTATGGAAAATTGGGTGAGGTACCTCACCCTTCTCGATTGCGTCTAATTCACGGCCCTAGGTCGGCAAATTTAAGCTTGTATAGTTATATCAACTATTCAAGAATAGACTACACTCACCAGATTAATGAATAATCCAACATTTTGGTAGAATTTTCAACGTAAAACACACATCAACCAGCCCGTCGCGTCGTCACGTTCAAACTGCAGAAACGTACAGTATGAATCTATTAGCCAATCACATGCGAGGTAGTTTCTACATGTTTTTTTTCACTAAACACGTACCTCGCATGTGATTGGTTTACAGATTCAAAATGGCGACTTACTGCTAGCGAACAGCGATGTTGCGATATGGATAAAATTTCTGCATTATAACCGAGTTACTGTGAGTATTTCGATTGCACAATGTGAGAAATTAACCCCAAATATTGCTGCATAATGTGTCATGTCATGTCAAACTTGTTTGAATGTAAAAAAGCAGTCTGAAATTTGGTTTATCGTAACGTTTGATCTGTGCGCGTTGCTCCACACAGGAGCTGGGATCATTGACTTCGGTCTGTATACGGAGGGGATCTGTGAAGCCAGACGCAGTCTCCGCGGAACATTCCCCTACGGACAGATACAGACCGATCTTTCGGTCAACTAAAAAGGGTACCTTGCGATCGGCACCCCCTCCCCTCCATAGGTATACACGTGAATTTCACAGCATAGGTAATACACGTGAATTTCACCGCATATAGGTAATACACGTGAATTTCACAGCCATGCGTCGTTACTGAGCGGATGTGTAATTTTTAGCTTGGTTTGTTTGAGTTTGATTTTCGTTTCTTCGTTTTTATTGTCTTTATAGCTAATGACACTTAGTCCCGCGCGTACCTTTTCGTTCTATACGCAAACAGCCATGATACGCTGGGTGCCGATGGGAAGGTGCCCTGCCGATAGGTGGTGCCCCAACCATACTAGGCCAGTAGACTAGAGCATGTAAATTTTAAACTTCCTGCAGGAAATTACAAAGTTAGTAATTTATAGCTTTTAATTAAGTGTCAGTATTGTTACTGATAGTGAAGTTGACTCATGGATTTGCACTGTTTCTTGGATTTGTCAGGGTAGGCAATAAAGTTGTGTTCCCAGCCAAATTAAGTAGCTATAATATAGGC
Source organism: Diadema setosum (assembly GCF_964275005.1). NCBI lineage: Eukaryota > Metazoa > Echinodermata > Echinoidea > Diadematoida > Diadematidae > Diadema > Diadema setosum. Next base: position 21,415,285 of record NC_092690.1, on the reverse strand, counting down.
CTACTAGGGTAACATCCCCAGTATTCGGTCACTTATGCTTTTTTGGAATATTTTTCAAACTAAAATAATACATACTCTAGTATACATCATATCTACAGCAATGTATGTGAAATATATCAAATTTCTTTAATCTCAACTTTCATTTTGTTAAATATCTCACAGAATTACACAAAATCCCGAAATATTTCACCTTGAAAATTCCCCAGTAGGCCTATACGGTCACCGGCACCAGTATTCGGTCACGCGATGTGCACGTTCAAAGTCAATGCGTGTTCAAGGCAGCTGAAAAATGCGTGCGCACGCTACCTTGTTGGCGCAGAATTGCATCGGGGACGTTGCGGCGACCGTTGGTGACCGAATACTGGGGCCTCGGCACTTGCATTCAACCCTTGTACATTGTTTTTCTTTTGCGTTTTTGAGGATACCATTACACTCCAAGCTTGCGATAAGCGAAAAATCCCACGAGAGAACGGCGTATTTCTCGATTTTAAGCGCTTTTTCGGCGACCCGTACTCTTAAAACTGGGCCTTATCCGCGCACGCTTTTGGAAAGTAGCGCTGATTCTGCACTTTTGGCGGTAAAATTTGGGATTTTGGATGGATTTTTAGAGGGGGCTAAGGGAGTTTCCTGTTGTGAATGAGTGTGCAAGTATGTGAATTGATGTGATTTGCGTGTGTTGTGACAGTTGAACTTACCGGTACTGGCTGGTGACTAGTGATAAGTGACAGAATACCGGGGGCTGACCGAATACTGGTGCCCTTAATACCCTAGGTGTTTAGAGGGATCTACAGCTCTTTTGTATCTTTGTGGGCCATGAACGTTTTTATGTGCACCTGATTGGGGGTTGCATTGTTTCATATTGAATGACCACTCTAAATGTCATTGGCTCTGTACATAGCAGGGATTAACTCTATGGGAATGAACTTTGTCTGTAGTATCTTTTGTTTCGAGTTGTTGTGTGTCTCTGAGATCATTAGAGTGCAAAATAATCACATTTTGAAAATTGCAAGGGTTGACAAAAATGGTCCGAAAATCATCGCATTAGACTATACTAACCAAAAGTAAAGAACTTGGTGTCATTCTATTGGAAAAAGAATGGCCTTTCCATGTGTAGTATGCAAAATAATGACATATTTGCAACATTATTGCTGAAATTAAAGATCTTAGGTATTCCATTCTTTCTGGGCCACCCTGTATTATCGGTGCAAGAATTTATCCTAATCGAGCAGTGCTGTGCATTGGCACACGACGGAACACAAGCAGTCTCTGGTTGGTAAACACTCATCCTTTATTCACACTGCGTCATTATCTCAAGCAGGGGATCAATTATTAACCTACAATGTATCGCAGAGGACATTATGTCCACTTCCTTGGCGAAATTATTCTGTGAAATAATGGAAAAAAAAAATCCAAAATCTTATCTCGATTCATCAGTTTGTTGTGTTACCATTGTTTTCACATTTAGTGATTTCCTCGCCCGATCGGCCCTGACTAGACGCCGTGCAAAGCACGCACTTGTGTACAGTGACAGGGTAGTGTATCACACACACAAGCCTCGCCCGCATGGATGGTTTGTGTGATTTGTGATTGGGTCGGGATGGATGACAGAGGCATAAAAATATTCACATAACTGGTATGGCTAGCCAGGGTGTTCAGAAATGGAAGCTATTGTATCACAGACTTACTGCCAACTTTCTCACATTTTTCGTCATGATCATGGCAATATTCTGTGATGTAACATTACAAATGTAAAGCTTGATAATCCTGCAGCAGAGAGCAAAGACACGCGATATCGCGATTGCACAGTATTGGATGTGTCGGCTACCTTTTGTACTACGCAGCTACACAATGTAGAAGTGCAGTGAGTGAGGCCGGCTTTTAGTGACCTTATCACTTGTCAAACGGCATTCTATACAGCAAGAGAAGCTCGCCAGCTGCTCAGTGTGCCGTGGTTCATGGGATATCACCTTGGCATAGGAGAAATGAGGTACCAATAATATAAGGCTGTAAAGTGCACAATTGTCGTTTATACAACATACCACACATTCACTAACACACTGCCAATATTGGCAATCATGCCCTTTATGGCCCTGTATTATCAGTGTGAGATTTTGTTCATTATTATTGCAGACACTATTGTGTGCCAATATGATTATGCGATATTCTCCTCATTCACCATTTGTTCACATGCAAATATGTTCTCCGATGGGCAACAGCACATTGATTGCCAAGAATGTTCAACCCATGGGAGAAACTTACAAATGGTGTAATAGTCATCAAATCATTATGTGTATCGAATATCACTGATGAGTATTTGACTGACCCCATGCAATATTTGGTTATGTAGCCCTGAGTGAGGATGAGCTGATGCGACTGTGGAAGGGAATGTTCTACTGCATGTGGATGTGTGACAAGCCAGTCATCCAGGAGGAACTTGCCGACCAAATCTCGGACATGGTGCACTGCTTTCAACAGCCCCAGCAGGGTGAGCTTACATTGTCAACTCTTAACCCGTTGAGGACGGACTGATTTTGCTACAACACGCATTTCCCATAGACGCCTGCCCGAGTGTGTACTCGGGACTCGTCCTCAATGTGTTAAAGAGGAAATCCACCCCAAATAAACTCTCATAAGAGAAAGAGAAAAAAAAAATCCCTACAGAACGTTGCAAACATGACACATTCACACACAAAAAAAAAACCCAAAACAAAGACAAAAACGGATAAGAAATATTAAGGAAGATATGACATTTTGAAATTTCACATTTATTCAGAAAATATTTCTTGACCAGTCCTTATGAATATTCAAATGACCTAGTTAGTTAATGATGCCATGCCCTCACAATTTTCCATGTAGGGCCTACTGTATGTTACATAGATGCATAGAATTCAGGAAAAACAAAAAGTCTTTGCTAATACAGGTAAAAGCATATACCCAAGCGAAAAATATATATCAGAATTAACATTTGTTCTTATTTATTTTAGGTGGTTTTAAGACAAGGTGGCATTTTTTTTTTTTTTACAGCAATGAATGTTAGCTATTTTCTGTCTGTTATTGATAATCAATAATGTATGTTTATATCAAAATATCACTCTATGCATATCATTTTACTACTTTAATCATTTTTAAATTGTTTTGGACATTTTACTTGATAGTAAATTCATTTACTATCATTTACTATCAATATTACATAATTTTATTTGTATGCATTCACCCTTTTGCAGCCATTACCTTCTATGACACTTACCTCCTTACCATGAAGAGGGAATGGATTGGAATCGACCATCTTCGAATGGACAAGTTCCTGATGGTGAGAATATTAACTGATGGGCTATGCCTCACCATGTTTATTTCTTTTTGGTGCGATGTCCCGACAAAATAGCAATACATTCTCCTTGACTGTGTTATAACTTTTGGCTACAGAGATGCACACAAAATGTTGGTACGGTATCTCCTTGGTAGCATAACCCTTTGAAACTTTTCTGATTTTGATGTGGAAAATATTGGAAGCTCTGTATTATGCACTGTATGTCATCTTGTTGCAAGTCTGTGCCAACATTCATCGCAAAGAGCAGGGTGCCAACCCGGTGAAGTGGTCCCCATACCCACCCTGTAAGAAAACGGACGAAATATACCGACTCCTCGTGGTTCACTCCAGGTGACTAGCAATAGTCAGCAAATGGTATCAACCAGGCACACACTGTGCCATATATGCTTGAATGAATGAATACCAACATTTAATAGTAACACCTTTAGTCATCCTACTAGAAATGTTGGCCATTCCAGTAATGAGAAGAGGGGGTGACATTTGTTGACCGGTACTTCTAAAAGGGTCCTGTGAAAATGCCTTCCCTACCAGATTGCATACAGAGTCCTTTGTATTATATATGGGCCCCTTGCACCATGGGTCCAGAGATGCACTAATTTGTATGGAATGTTCTTCAAAGCCAGCCTGTATTATTGAAGTAATGGCATACCGGAAGTCTGTATATTTGTATGGCACAATGAGCCTGGTTGATACCGTTTGCTGACTACTGCTAGTCACCTGGGGTAAACCACAAGGGGTTGGCATCATATGCCATGCCCATTTTTCTTGAATGTCAGTAAAAGCAAAAGTATGACACATGGTAGTAATTGTTTCATTTTGAGAAGAAAAAAAAAAATGTCAAGACATGGAATAATCTCGGGCAATATTGAATGAGTCGCCTCTTTTGTTTTCCGAACAGCTTGTCAGACGCACCTATCGCCAGATGCTTGTCTTGCTTCATAACAATGACTGGGACCAAAGGTAAGTGATCTGATATGTCCTTTCTCAAAGTGTCATAGACCCGATAGCATGGGGATTCATGTGTGTCCCCAATTCACTCTCTGCTCACTGGGGTACATTCGAAAACCACAAAAAGGATGGTTAAGGAATATGTACATCAAAGAGTACGCTCATTGGTAAATGGTCGGCTCTGGTTTAGATTCTTCGGCTGTGTGTGTACTTACATAGAGCTCAGTGATAAAGCTGTACAAGATTCATAAAGAGGATTCTCCAATACTGTAAAACACAACATTTTCGTTACATTAGATTTTCGCGAATTTGAGCCCACAGCCTTTTTCGCGGCATGAAATTTTAGTGAGTTGCCTCTAACACTCGATGCATATAGTGTAGAGAAGAACTTTCTCATGCATTTTAATTTTGCAAATCTTGGCTCGCGAGAAATTCGCAAAATTAGAATGCATACGAACATTCCTCGTTTTACAGTACATTCAAACTGGGCCAGTTGTATTTTACTACACTTGTCTTTTGCAGGAAAAGGTAAGAAATTTTTTTTCCACTACAAATATGCCTTTTTAGTCCTCAGAATACTGCAGTGCTGTTAAAGTTGACATACATGGGTAGAATGTTTATGTAATGGTGTTTTAAAATCAAGATCGTAAGTTTTTCTCACAGTTTTTATTTTGTTTTTAATTTATTATTATTATTTTTTTTTTACCTTGACAGCCTCCTGCAGCTGTTTCTGAACAGCCTCCGGCGCAGTGTGTTAAACCCGGCCATGGATGGCTGCCCGGACGGACTACGATACCAGCTGGCCCACGTCTACCTGGACGAACTGGCCAGGGAAGGCACTGAAGAGGTCAGTTTGGAATTAGCGATGACTGAGTTTGAAACAAATTTCCTCAAACCTCGTTGACCGAACCTCCCAGAAATCTTCAAAGGGATGAGAAAACACTGAAGTATACAATTTTCTGAATGTTATTATAGTCCTTAAGGAAATATCTGTGTCTGCGTCACTTAATAATCTTCCAAATTGGTTTAATATACAATGTTCTGAATGTTGTTACAGTCCATAAGGAAATACCTGTGTCTGCGTCACTTAATGATTTTCCAAATTGATTTATTTTTACACTCAACTATGGTGGACGTTTCACTGAAAGAAAAGTAGCAGATTTAAAATCTGATCATTCAAATTTTCACTTGTTTGATGCAGTGAGTGATCATTTTCAACCATGTTTTCTATCATAGCTTTTTCTTGACACATTTTCCACAAGCTCTGTTAGCATGTAGGACCATACAGCTCAAAGAACTGATAAGTGATGCTTTTAACATACAAAACATTCGGTTATTGTTTTTATTTTTTATTATAATTTTTTTTTTTTGTTCTGAAACTATTAAAGAGGATGTTGAGTGAGAGTTAAGAATTATTATGCATGGGTGTCATCAGTAATTACAGTTGCTTGATGGCCGCTAGAAGGTCAATTACCACAAATTCAGGATATGCGTATCCTATCTCATTGTAATGGATGGTAAGTTTCCTGTTATTTTCTTTTCAAGGTTGTAAACAACACTTTAAGCTAATTCTTCATGTGACAGTCTAAAAAAATCGGCCAAGGATGTACTGTGTTCAAAACATCCGGGAACCTTTACTGCCATGTATACTAAACCCTAAAGTTCAAGGCTAGGCTAGTTAGGTGGATGACAGAGCTGAGGGTGGGGGTTGGGGGAGGGGGGCTGGGAGGCCCCCCTCCAGATCTCGGCAATCGCCGGTGCGATCACAGTGAATGTCGGCACACACCGTCCCTGCACGTAAACTTCTTCTTTTTTTCAGAAAATCATCATTTATGCTAATTTATGCTAATTTTGCATATGTCCATTGGAAATCAGACTGTTTGCTACAAAATCACTGAATAAAGCTCCTAAAAGGCATATTTTTGGTTTCATGAAGCATGGCTGTTAAAGCTTTTTGTGATGGCGACATTTCACATATCACACGGAATGTCGCCTATTTAGGGTTAAGTCACCTTCACAATGCCGTCAGACATACCCAATGTTAAATATGAGTACTTGAAGTGTGTATGTGTAGGTGGGCATCCAAAGTGTAAACATGACCAGCCAATACATTACTCAATCCAAAGTAAACATCCAAGAACTTCACTCCCTGTCACTTGTGATATGTGCACAGCTGCCAAGTACATGTAGAATGCTGTTACAATATTTAGTATATTTTTTACTTCATCAGAATCAAGAAAATATATATATATGGCTTGTTTGTTTTTGTTAGAAATTTGGTTTGGTGTTAAAGTGTGTGCAACTCTTTCCATTTTGAAACCAAATATGATTTTTGCCTGAAAAATAGGTTTTTACTATGCATTAGATTTTTTTTTTCTAAATCCACAGAGGTTGTTACCCTTTATATGGGGGAGGTAATCGTAGGTACGAAAGTATGTACACAATAAGTTTACTTGTGCATCAAGTTGTATACATATCCAGTGTGACGCCAGATAACCTTATCACCTTATCCACTATTGTCCAGCCTCTTATTCTCCTCTGTTTCTTTCCCCCTTTTTCAAATAATATGGTAAAATTGTTTTGTGCTTTATTTTTTTTCTGGTTGATTGCACGACAGCTCACACCCCAGCAAGCATCCTCCTTCTTGGCACCGTTCGCTGAACTGGTGGCAAAGACGCTGAAGTGAGTAGTGTGTTCAATGGGCATTCACACTAAGTGGCCTTTCAAGATATTTGCAATCAATTGCATATCCCCTATGTCAATTGCATGTCTTGCACTTAATTGCAACTTGGAAATTGATTGCAAGCTTGCTTCTCACAATAAAAAGTTGTGATTTATTGCGATTAATTGCAGGTTGCAATTGATTGCAAGCTTGCTTCTTGCAACAAAAAGTTGCAGTTGATTGCAAGTTATGTTTGATCTGTCAATTGTAAGATGCACAAAAAGTTTATTGCAAATTGACTTTCTTGCAATGCCGTCTTCGTCTATCAAGATTGAATGTAGCGGTGACCTTTGACTTCCATGATCTCATGATCAATAATCAATCTAATTTTGATGTGAATTGTAACTTTGCTCGTATGGTTGGATAGGGTCAGTGGTATATCCTCAGTAACTTCTCTTTCTGTTTTTAATTGGTTGAAACTGCATGTATAATTATGTAATTTTTTTTCCAAATTTATTTGAATATTAGATTTGATTTGGAGCTGTAGTTTGAACCAGATATGAGTACTGTCGGTCAAGAACCATGAAAAATACAAGTTTTTACCCTCTATGAGAGAGACAGAGTAAGAGGGTGGGGAGAAGGAAAAAAGCAGAGCTTCAACCTGTTTGATATGGAAAATTTAACCTGAAAAGAGAGGCAGAGAAATTCGTATTCACAATCTGTTTAAGAGTGATATTTCACTGTCACACCAATGAGAAAATGATCACAGTGTGTCCCAAGGTCTTTTATTCATTTATTCTAGAGTTAGAATGTCCATCAGCAGTTCTTCAGCAGAAATGCACTCATAGAAATCAACTAATTTTGTTTTCACTGTGAAAAACATGTTTTGGCGACGTTGAGCTGGTTTGAACTCTTGACAATCATTGGTTCTGTGGATGATTCGGTAAACAAGGATGCCAGTTGTCAGGCAGAAGTCTGAATTAAGGCCCTGTGTAGTATCAAAGTTCAGGCCCTTTCCAACCTACGCAAAGTAGCTTCATGTAGATGTACATTGCACACTAATTATTACGAACACGGTTACAACACAATTCTGGTTACAACGAAATAAAAATCCAGGTCGCGAAATTATCAGCTCTAAGTTTTTTATTGTTTATTTGTTTGATTATAGCGAAATTTCGATATAACGAAAGAAAACTGCCAGTCCCGAGGACTTTGTTATAACAGAATTCCATTGTATTTCAGGCCCTTTCTTTCATTCTAATCGGGATTCCTGCATGAAATTATTTACATCCTCTTTATTGTATATTGAAAAGGCATGAAATAATTGGCATGATATGAAATCTGCACTCATTGTATCAATGTATGAGAACAAGAATAATCAATAAAGTGAGTTTGCTCCTTCTTCTTTTTGTTCACAGCAAGAAGCTGAGAGACGTAATGCTGGAAGACATCTTCCAAGACGTGGTCGAGAGGTCGAACGTCGGAGAGGAAAAGGAAGAAGAGGAGGAGGATGAGGATGAAGGGATAGCATCAGATGAGGATAGGACCAAGAAGAAGGATAAGAAAAAGAAAGGACACAAAAATGGTAAATTTACAGTGTAAAGGTTGTAATATCCATAATGTAGTTTTAATAGTTAAGCCATTGCGTGTTTGAGAATATGAATGTGCATAGGTACATGTAAATGTCACTCTCATATCAAAAAGTAGTGTGTGCAAGTTTGTGCTGGTAGCAGGAGTGGGCAGACTGCTTGTGTAGTTGAATCCTGTCACTGTACTTTCGCTTTAATGCTGGAGTTGTGTGCCGCATTTCTTTGATTAAAACAAGAATGTCTTTCTTACAGGGAGGAGGGCAAGGCATGGCACATTTAAATCATCTTTTAAGATGTATCTTTTTAACTTGATCTTCTAGCTTGAAGTTTATTATATTTTTGATGCATTACTTGGTGAATGGTACATTTATAGATGTTCAACAAATTTCTGCTGTGCAGTTTTGTCATTATGCAATTTCAGTGAATGTCTTGTTGGTGGTATTTGTAAACTCTTCGTGTGAAATTAAAAGTACTTAGTAGTCACAACTTGCTTATGTTCAGGGCAGACAATATGGTTGAAAAAAGAATGGTGTATGTTTTGTCATTGTCAATGAATGCAATGCAGATTGCCATGGAAACGGAGATGGCATCTCCTACAAATGTCAGTGATGAAAGCAAGATATTATTCAGAGGAGTGAAGGTTCAGGCGTGAGTTTCTTCAGTTGGTCTCCCTCTATAAATGAAATTTGTTAAGATCGCAACTGCTGTCAACTGCTGTCAATATGTTGCAAAAACTTTGAACTTACCATGAATGTCCAAGTCACCCATGGATTTAGAAACACAAGTTATGAATAATGTTTCAAAATGAAGGCAGTAATGAGTGAATACCAATTTTCCTTTTGGTTCCATGCTGTTTTAATAGCCAAGAAAGGGAGAAGGAAAGGAGATCAGGATGATGATGAAGATGATGATGATGATGAGGAGGAGGAGGAGGAGGATGTTGATATTTTGGAGAAAGTCATGTTTCCAGAAGAAATGGTGCCACCTCTAGAGGTAAGGAATCTCCCTTCTCCATTTCATGCAGTTTCCCCCCCCCCCGAAAAAAAAAAATATCTTTATCTGGTGGCTAGGTTGCCATAATGGTCAATGTGTTTGGCTAGTGATTGCTAGGTAGGTCCTGGGTGCAAGCCAGGCCACAGTGCTACTGTCCTCATGCCTTGATTGACGAAAAGAAATCTTGACTTTTAATGTGGCTTAGTGCAGAAGGGGGAGTAAATAATGATATATCATGTCGCAGTAATACCAAGAAATCTTAATCTGCTGTAAAGTCATTTGTTGTTATAATTGTAATTTGTAACATGAACCCAAAACCTACAGCAGAATGGGGGACAATGCTTTTGTGATGGCTGCACTGCGATTGTGGAACAATCTACCACAGTTCGTCCACATTTTCCCATCCTGTGATGTCTTCAAGTAGAATCTTAAGACTTTTCTTTCTGATGCCAATCTGTGACTGATTTTTGTTGTAAAGAGCTGTGAAACCAATCATTGACTGTGTAAGAACACTATATGAATAATGTGATTGTATATGAAGAGTTTGTTCGCAAAAACATATTTGCCAAATGGAGATATTTGCGATTAAAGGTCAAGAAAAATAAAGAGAATAATAAGAAAATGTTTGCTTCTTTTGACCATAACTTCAAAAATGTACCTTTATATGTAGTGACCAATATATCATTTTAAAGGTATTATTTTGTACTTTATGACAGATACCGTACTTCAAAATCTTCAAAAATGGACTTATCGGTTTTTGCTAACAAACTCTTCATATTATTGTATTGTATTGTATTGTATTGTATTGTATTGTATTGTATTGCATCGTATTGTATTGTATTGTATTGTATTGTATTGTATTGTATTGTATTGTATTGTATCATATTGTATTGTTTTGTGTTGTAATTTCTGTCTGTATTGAAAAGAAAAAAAAATGATAATGCCTGCCCTTGCCCTTGTTCCTCATTCTGAATATCAATTCTAATCAGAGCTTTGACTTGACCCCTCTCTCAACAGTACGACTATGGGGCAATTGCTGACATGTTATTCAAACAAGCCAGCGAGAAGAACATTCCAGCTCGCAACAGAAAGCCAGTTTACAGGATGGTGACCAGGTAAGGGCTGAAAATGTCTGTGTAACATTGGACTATTGGACTATTGGCTGAGACTGAGACTTTGGTTCATGCTTTGCTCAGAATATATCAGGCAATTATTTTGTTGAACATTCTGCGAGATAGAGGGAGTAACTCATTTTATGCACACAATTGCAATATAAATTTTTGATGTATTTCCAAGCATGAAAATTGTATCTGGATTCTGCTTGAGAGGGATACTGCAACTTAACATTCTTCATTTGATTAATACTTCGAATGATCTTGATATTGATGGGTTTTATTCCAATTGTTTGTTGATGTGTTATTTAGTTGCATGCCTGTAGCTGAGACCTTTCTCTGAAAGATGGATTCTCAGCAATGTGATGAGTTTGCTGTGAAGTCTGATCTTCAGAAACGCCGTAAAGAAATCTTCCCCCAACACTGTAAAGTTGACTTCAAGAAATGAATAAAGTCCTAAAGCTACGAAACCTGTCAGAATCCAAATTCGTGCCACTTTGATAGTAAAAGACAAAGGAAACACAAATAAAACAAACTTTCAATGAAGCTTGCCTCCAATAATCAGGTCTTTCACTTCTTTTACTGTCTGATTTCTAGGTTCCAGAGTCTGGCGAAAGGTGTCTATCCGATGAAGAATCTCCTCGAGGAGATCAGGAACGAGGCAGATAACGACTATCTCCAGGACGACCTGCCCTGGTGGAAGAAGCTGCAAGCCATCGAGAAGGCGAAGAAGAAGAAAAAGAGGAGGAAGAGGAGGAGGGGAAAGAAAGGAGCAAAGGGCGCAAATGGGGACGGCGAAGAGGAGGATGGAGAGGAAGATGCTATTGATGATGATGATGAGGAGGAGGAGGAGGAGGAGGTTGCTAAGAAACGGCCAAGGAAGATGGGCAAAGAGAATGCTTTGAATAGAAATGATGCAGAAAGAGCAAGAGAGGAGGAAGAAGTGGAGATGGAGGCTGTGGAGACTGAAAGCAAAAAGAAAAAGAAGAAGAAAACAAAAAGAAAGACAAGCGGTGAGAGTGATGCTGCAGACATTGCAGAGGATGATGGGACAGATGAGAGCAGGCCTACGGAGAGCGAGGAGACAAAACCTTCCAAATCAAAAAGGAAGTCGAGTGGCAAGGCGAACCTCACTAGGGAAGATGGTGCTACGGGATCATCAGACAAGGAATCTCTCCTGGAAGCCAGACTGCAGGCTGCAGTCAGAGGTGGCAAGAGTGCTGAGGCTGCTGAGGGTGATTTAGCTATGCCAATGAAGTCCAAGAAAAACAAGAAGAAGCATAAAAAGGCGGTGGCAGTCAGCGAGGACACGCCCACCCCAAACACAGACACTGATGCCACGCCCGAACCGGAAGTTGTTCCTGCCGACAAAGATGCAGTATTAAAGTCACCATTCTCTGGTGATTCTTCCAAGGAAGTGCATGTTGGACACCAAGAGAATGAAGATGTGCCAGCAGAAACTCCGAGGAGGAAATCTAAGAAAGGAAAAAAGGGCAAGAAGACGGCCCTGACAGAGTCTGATACCGGTACCCTGGAAATGAATGATGATGTTGCCATGCCAACGGGAACCTTAATGGAGACCAACATGAGTAGGGGGAAGGACTCTACAGAGCAGAAATCTGAGCGCAAATTGTCGGCCTTTGCATCCTTTCAGAAAGTGGAGACACCGGTTGCTTACGTGAAGAAGTCAAAACAAAGGAGTGAAGTACCGAGCACCCTGCCGAGGGCAAAAGCAAAGGTTAGCTATGCACATTTGTAATTCATTCACGACAAAGAAATAAACAAAGCAGCTTCATCCAATCCAGTGGTGGCACCATAATTTGAAATAAAAGGAAACTACGCTGTAGGACATGATTGCATTTGAACCAATAATATGAAAATTTCAAAATTTTGTGTGCAAACTATATGGCAAGTTGTGAGATGATGACATCATATACAGCATTTGTAATTCATTCATGACAAAGAAATAAACAAAGCAGCTTCATCCAATCCAGTGGTGGCACCATAATTTGAAATAAAAGGGAACTAAGACATGATTGCATTTGAACCAATAATATGAAAATTTCAAAATTTTGTGTACAAACTATATGGCAAGTTTTGAGATGATGACATCATATACTCATTTGAATAATCATATTGACCATTTGAGAACTGTTTTATGGAAATTACCGAAACTTTACAAATTCATAACTTCCTTAATCTTTATTCAATAAATTTTCCTTGTGCTCATGAAATGTTACCCTTTCTTATCAATGTAACTTTTCAGTGGTTCAGAATTCAAAGGAACCTTCCTTGTAAAGTTTATGACTCAAAAACATAGATTTAGTATGCTAGGAAATTACAATGTACATGTTTTTGTGTTTAGAAACATGCCGCTCATCAAAATCCATAAGAGTTTGATAACACAAATAGTGTCCGTTACTTTTTTTGTTCCTTGCAGAGCAAAGCACAACCACAGTTCACTCCACCCATGACCAGGAAGCGGGTAAAAATTGCCCTCTCTCTCAACCAATTTCAAGGTAAGGGATGCTCTTACAAATTGTTTTACTGTTTGAACTTCCCACAGTCTTGAATGACTGTTATATGTTAAAGGGCGTGTACAGTTCTGGTCGGGGTGAGGATTTAGCTTTTGACGTTTAGCCAGATATTCAGAAGTCACTCTATGAGATGTCAAAGAGCATGCGATTCTAAGGGGTATCAAAAGTTTATTTGATGAAAATCGGTTTTGAAATGTCTGAGATATCCAAAAACAAGGTGAAACAAAGAGATCCTAATAAAGGTGGGGCATGTCGCCTTTTATTATTATCACTTTTGGGGATATCTCGGCCATTTGAAAACCAATTTTCATCAAATGTTGAATCCTTCTTAAAATCACATGGTCTTTCATATTTCATAAGAGGTTTCTCATTATCTCACTTAGGAATGTTCAAAACATGAATCCTCACCTCAACCAGTACTGTACAGTTCCTTTAAATTTACTTCCTGGAGGAACTGTAGAATTACACATAAGCACAAAAGAAATAAATACCCCCTCTTTTTCTGTATAAAACTATGTGTAGTCTGATAATTATGTTCACAACTGGTAGTTTTGTAACTTTTACTACTATTGCTATGACCATTACTGCTATTTCTCATCAGTAATGGTATTTAAGCATGATATGATGTTTTATTTCTCCATTTGCGGTGTTGTCTATCAAAAAATTATTTTGCATGGTCATAGAAATCATTGTTACAGAACAAACTTACTCAAAAAGGAAGATAAACAGGATCCCATTACAAATATTGTACAACAACCTCTTTTAGGATTCTAGACGATCATTGTAGATGATTGTAGGAATGCAATGCATAAGGGCTCACATACATAGGGGCAACAGTAGAATAGTTGCAGTGCATAAGGGCTCACATGCCTATGGGCAACAGTAAAAATAATTACTTGTGTGAGTACTAGCCCATGTGTTACTTCCCTGTTTATGCTATGTGTAAATACGTACCCTGTGCCATTTCCATGGGCGTGTACATTACGTAACTTGTCATTTTCATTTGGCTGAATAAACAATAGTGATTATGATAGTAAAACAATGATAAGAGGACACTGTTTTTACTGTTAAACTTAATCCCAGGTGCTAGTGACTACAAACAGTCTGTGAAGGCAAGCCCTGGAGTTCCCTTCGATGGCACGAAGAAGCCGGCCCACTCCGCCCTGAAACCGACGCCCGAGAGGCCCGCCAGCAAGGTGTCCAAGACTTCAGCCAAGGTTGCGGCCAAGGCAGCCTCGAAGAGGAGACGGTCGCAGGCCGTTGACTTCTTTTAGAGTCCAGAGGATGGTCAGTGTCCACTCGAGTGGACACTGATGGACAGAGCATGCCATGTGAAAGAATGCCAAGTGATATATCACATGTGCCTTCGATATCCAATACAGATATATTCAGAAAATGGGATGTACAGAATATCAGAGTATTTTATACAACACCTAAAAAAGAATGTAGCTATCCGATTGATCGATTGCCTATCACATGACATTCAGTTCAAAGTTCCATCGCACACTGTGGCTGTCAGCCGTGCAATTTTGTTTGAGCAAAAATGGATGGCGCAGGGCTGACATCACCCATTCCATTGACTGACTCATGATTGACTTAAGTTTTTATTCCATTACACTGATGTCCCAATAAACAAACATTTGCGGCACGTACTCCACAATTACAAGCGCGCATACTTTTGTCACTCATTTTTGTAAACAATGTACCAATGATCGGTTCCGTGTACATACGTACACTGTGACTGTGCGGCTACTATTCGTCTTTCACAGAAAATGGTTGCCATTTCTGTGCTAAATTCAAGAATCTGTGTGGACCACATCTGTTCACATTCGAGGTGTTGTATAAAACAAATAGTGTGTGGTCATGGTCTTTACTCATGCAGTCAAACAAGATTTCACACTCCGTGAAAGATGAGGTGCACTATTCAACTTGGCTTCGCCTTGCTGAAAAGAGCGCCTCTATCTTTCACCTCATGCAAAATCTTGTACCATCGCAGTCATGACCATTCACTATTTGTATCAAGGGTAAAGCCAAATGTTCCTACAAGCTAGATAGATACCAATCATAATGACTCTATCATCTTGGTCCATGTTTTCTAGATTAAAAAAAAAAAAAAGTTCAAAAGCAATAGCAAAATGCCATGCATGAAAAGGCACTCTTACAAGATGGCTTTGTCTTGAGGGTTTTCTAGCCAAAAAGTATTTGATGATCTTTGTGCCAAATCATTGATTTCTGTTGCTTTGTGTTCACTGTTTCTGTTAGTGTGGTCACATTTCTTGAAAGGGATAGTACAGGTTGGTTGAGATGGAGCTGCAGGTTTCCAACTATTTTATGTGTGAGTGAAATAATGAGAAATCTCTTATGAAATATGAAAGAACATGTACATTCTTTAAAGCGTTACAAGCTGAATCCTCACCTCAATCAATACTATACCATCCTTTTGACTTTTGACATTAATTATCTTGAAGTATCTTCTTAAAATTATATGGGCCTAATAAGAATGACAGAATTTCGTACATGTAACAAAGTTGATCTGTACCTATTTTTTTTTCAAATCAAAATGTGTTTTGAGCAATTTGTAATCACAGAGAAAGGGAGGACTGTCTCATTCAGAAATCATATTTTATCGTGACCATCTATCATATGAAGGCTTGGGCTGCATTTGTCTATAGAGGACACTGCAATTTAGTGTTGTCATCTCCAGGATATTAAAGTAACATTTTTTTATCAGTCATCATATACAAATACTTCCTGTGTTTTGTTTCTTCTATACAAAGAAATGCCTTGTGTCTTTTTGGTATGCAGATATATGTCTGTCAAATACCTTATTGTGGTTTTGTTTTTGCAGGTATGCGAGTACTTGTCAGGTGCAGTGGTGTTTGTTGTTGCTGTTGTTGTAAGCATATTAAAAGTGTCAATACACAGCACAACAGAAAATGATTTCTGGAGGAGATTTTCTCAGTTTTTGCATGTTTGTATCAGTCACATTTTATTCATTTTTCATTATCATTGCTTCACAAATATATATAGATTCATTATTATACACTTTCTGATGAATACAGAGATAGTTTTTTTTTTCTTTTACAGTTATTCAAAGGAAGCAAATACGAGCAAATGTTACATCACAAATCATACAATTTCTCATTCTTCAACACAGGACAGACATCCTTTCACTGAAATTGGTGTACAACCTTTCACCCAGATACAAATCAATGGGCTTGCTTGAAGACATAACTCCACAAAATCCACGTCTACCATGATGATAGCAACAACAAAAATCCCAACAGCTGATTGGTTGTTGCTATAGTAGCTGCAACAAGTCGGCAACATTTACCAAGCAATTTTTTTTTTGTGCTAGTCATGGTCAGCTGACTGCATGATACCTATGTGCATACGTTGTACGTCACACATCTACATCCACTGAAAGTTGCAGATGTACAAAGCATTGTATCAAGGCCCTGGCTCCAGGCCCTGACTGAGGAAATGAACAAATACTTATTAAAAAAAGAAGACATTGGAAATTGATGTAGAATACACTGATGTAGAATACATGCATCTCTGACGACTGATAATCATATACCCTCTTGATGTGGTATTGGTACTGTTTTGGGAAGGCGTCAAAGCCATATTGTCACTTCACAATGAATACATTGTCATTACTATTTTGCCCAACCTACCATAACTGGTGTCCGCAGTGCTATGACCTGCTTGACAACCACCATTCACAAACTGCAGAACGTAAAATTTCAGCGTACAAACATGGAATGACCAGAAATACTAACTTTCACTATCAACAAAGATAGATTTTAACTTTGTCCCCCCCCCCCCCCCCACACCTGACACTTGCAAAAGCACTCTGCCCTACAAGCACTGGTAACTGCTGTACTCGCTACATATAGTCACTGTGCGTAGTTGGAAAGAGCAACTTATGCCAAAGATTGGCAATAGGTCCGTTAAACCTGATGCACAAAATTTCTGGAGTTTTTCTCTCCAACCTCACATCCTGTCATTTGCAGACAGAAGACTGGTCACAAAATGGGGATGACCAAAAAAGAAAGAAAAGTTAATAGATAAATGGATAACATTATAATGATGACAAAAAAAATATGCTCTGTGAGAGAGACTACTGTCAGTCTTTTTTTTTTCCACCATACCTAGTGGAAAACCATTACTCCCAACCACCGAGTATTGCTGTGCGTAAAACAGCTTCACTTTGCAAAAAAACTATTCTTATTTTTTGGCACACAAAAACCAACTGAATACAAAGTGCCTATTGTTGGCAAGAGAGAAGGGTAAAAGTTTTCATTTTTTTTAAAGTAATTTCTCTTTTCATTGGAAGAACAGACTTTTGCACCACATGTGTATGTAGGACTTGACTCTCATTCAGACTACCATAGGATTATTACAGCAAAGAAATCTAGCAATCATCAAGGTTAAGGTTTTTGCGAGAATGGCAGAAAAATTTTCGGTGAAGAAACAACCTGGGAGAGAGGTACATGTATTCAAATCTATGACTATGGACCTGTTCTTGCTGTAGGAGGGACTATCCCTGCTTGCTGACAAGACAGAAACATATAGGGAATCTGAACATCAAGAGCCTGTAGGCCTTTTCTTCCCCCCCCCCCCCCCCGAAAAAAAGGAACAGGCCTCATTATCTTACTCTAGAATTAACTAACAAACTCAATATCAATGCAAATTTAGTGCTAAAGTATGTGAAACATCTATTTATTATTTTTTTTATTTATAATGTAAAACATAGTGGGCAAGAAAATGCCTTATGTGGCTTTTACACTACAAGGAATGCAATCAGTAAAACGAAAATGGCTTGATCACACGGATAGGGTCTGGGTGGGAGACTGGCACTGTGATTCAGGGAACAATACTGTCCTATGTGTGTGGCGATTGCAGGCTTCTGGCAGTTCCCGGGCAAAGAACAGATACTAGTAATACTCTCTACTAGTTAAAAAGAATGCAACCACATGCCTGACTTTGGTGACATCGTAGGATGATGACAAGACGATGATCACGCTGTCCTAATTTATTACCAAATGGCACGTCCAAAAAACTCGGCTATCACCTTATAAACTGGAGCTCAGATGACTTCAGCTGAAAAAACAAAACGAGTGACAATGACTTTTGTTTTGCATCGTTTGCTTTCATGCAGCTGCCATCATAATAGATGCTAGAGACAATGGTTCTATGACATTTGCTCCTGCGACAAGTGCTCCCATGAAATATCTTCACGCTAAGCCAAACATAAATTCCACCAACAAACATAACCCTAACCTGAATCCTAATCCACGCATCAAACTAAACCTAAAACCCTATCACAACTACAGGAGCAAATGTCATGTCACAGCTATAGAGACATGCATGATGTCTTCGTCAGACACATTTGCATGCAGAAAATGGAAGAAACTGAAGATCAGGTGTCATAGGACAATAAAAAAGCAGGGTAAAAAACTGGAACACAGTATGCACACCGACAGTACTTGAAAAGCATACATGGAAGCACATCGAGATATCATTACTTGTTAAAAGTTTGATTATGGCAGCACTCTTCTCTATTGATTAAATATTGCAAAAAGTAGACATCATTCACAGACACAGACTAGATAGGAAGGCAGATCCCAAATCCAGAAATAAATAGATAAAAAGGAAGTATGTATAAAATTGTTGTAACATGAAGGGCAGCATACCTGCGATTTAGATATTCACAGTTTACACCATCTGTTTCTCTACTTCTTTGAATCTTGATCACATCATCATGAATCTATGCCTACATAATCTGAGGGACGTCAAGTAGGTGGTAAAGACAAACTTGCAATTCCACTGAATTCATAAGCAGGAAAAGTTTGATTCTTTGAAACGAAGAGCAGAAAGCATTTAAACAGTAAATTATTTTGGCGGTAAAGAGACTAACACTTCTATTCCAGCTTGCTCCAGATAGAAACTCTCTGATGCTTCATCAATTTACAACAACAAAAAAGTGCAAGAAATGGGAAATATCCAATTACATCAATATAAAATTATTTCTCAAGATGTAAAGAAGCTTTTTCAACTCTGCATTGCCTGCTGAAATACACCTGAAACACATTTCAAAGCAAACCTTCAACCGCTCAAGTCTGCTGCCCTCTCTGGCTCCTTGGGTTTGTGCACCATTAGTGCAGTTTTGCAGTGTTCCCACGAAAACTGAGCTAACTTTGCACACTGTCGAATGAGTGTCACCACTGTATCCGGTGGCACATGCTAAGCTAGGATTACTGCAATCTCACGTACTTTATCAAAAGAATTTCACATTCACAAACATAAAAGATGTATATCTCATGGTCATTAACACAACAACATACCTGGCAGTGAATTGTAGCATATGTCTTTCTTACTTTACACATTCTCTTCTTCTTCTTTTTTTTTTATTTTTTATTTTTTACAAATATGACTGAAATTCTCACCTATGGTCAAGGTGAAATATTCTAACATTCTATGTACACGCATTTGTGCACTTGAATAGGTCCAAATTCTACACATTCACATTCTTTCATGCACAGTAAAATAAATTCCTCTACATACAAGATAAAAATCTGTGCATATTTCAGAGCATAAAAATTTGTTTTCAAACTGAAAACAAAAACAAAAACAATTATGAAATTGAAGACCAGACAGACATGTACAGAGGAAAATGTGCACTGGAAAAGTGATTGGCATACTACGACTAGGATGACAAAAACTGGAAATAAAAAATATTTCTAATATTTAATTTTCTTGTAAAGATGTGGGTCATTTTTTTCTGTCTAGTATAAAGGACACTTCCTCCCTTCCTCTTATTACATTGAAACCGTTTAACTGCAAAACTTCACAAATCTCCAGGGTTAACAACAAAGGATACCCACAGGCAAGCCATAAAAGTAATTGAGATTGAATTGAACCAATGCCAAAATAATAAATAACACACTACATGTAATCATCAGGGTTTTTGCAATCTTTTCAACCTTTGCTTTGACCCTGTTAATCTAATTCTATGTTCCCAAGCAACTATGCTTCTGTAAGTTCATACTCTTGTTTGTACACAAAAATGTTTGCACTCAAACCCTCAGGGAGTATTTTGCATTTAACGTGTATGTCATGGTGCGACAAGAAATACGTGAATACTGTTTAGGGGGGAAAAAGTACAAATCTAATATGGGAGAAGGGAGAATACATACAAAATGTCCAATGAATACATTCTGGCAGTTTGGAGTTTGAATATAGGTGGACAGAAAAACTCAAATATTACCTTATTCTAGTTCAGTTCAATGCTTCAATAGCACTGGACAAGCATTTACAAGCAGTAAAAAAATGGACATGATAACACGAGGTAGTAACTACACAAGCCGCGTACTCATACACGTACACACATAAACTGTTGATAACCTCTCAAATTTTGTGCTAAATTCAAGATGCAGCCCTATCACATCGGAAAACTTCTCCTTGAAAAGAATGATAATCTTTGTGGTAAGTGCACATGCCCCCTTTCTCTCTCATTGATGCCCCTTGGAAATTATCCTTTTATTAGGAACTGCATTCACAAACTCAGAAGTCTGGTCCCTACCCACCTATTATATGGATAAGAGCAGTATCAAAAAAGTCCAACTTACTCTTGTCGCACTCCAATTTTATTTCAAAATAATGCTGATATCATTTGCATCATTGAATTTATGAAAGGGGTATTAAGACTATGAGTCAAAAAAAAAAAGTTGTTTGTGTTTGTTTGCTTTGCTTTTTTTTATAGTTTGATTTGACTCCAAAATGTATAAGAGTACAACATTACTTTACTTGTGCAAGCAACAAAGAATATATATTTTTTTGCAGCACCAGTGCTTGAAAATTTTCTTTTCAGCATGTCCATACTTTTCAAGTGATGAATCTTATAAGTAATCATGCCACACTTTTATCCTGAAAACATTGCTGCCTCAAGAATATAAATCTTTCAACAACAACAAAAAAAGATATATGAAACTCGTCATACTGAGGACGAGTTAGGTGATACGCTTGGGGTCATCAGATGTCGGTCATCTGTGATCGACAAAGAAAAGAATGTGATAAAGCACCTTGAAGTTATATTGAGCGTGCATGCGAAACCGTTTCTCTAACCAATCGGCCACGGGACATCCATGGAAATGGTAAGACAAAAAAACAAAAACAAAACCAATGTATAGATATAACAGGGGGAAAAGTCAATGCCCACTCAACAAACGAGGCCGCGTGAACATGTGTTGCATTGCTAGACGGAAATGCGGCCTTGTAACGACTGAAGACGCCATGCCATTTCTGGCAACTTGGGAAAGATACGTCCCGTAGATATAAAACCTATAATCGGCTGGTTTTGATACCTTGCCTTTAATCACAATTTTTAGTGTGATGACGTCATCAAAGTACAAAACAATGACATGGTCTTGAAAGACAATTGTTCAAAGTACAACACCTCCGTCGTCGTCATTACATACTATGATCGGTTTGACAAACTCAGCCTGCAAAATTTTGCAGCAGTCGAAGCAATGTGGTCTTCAACACAAAACAGAGGGATATTGTGTGTGTGTATGTATGTGTGTGTATAGGTGCGTTTATATACGAACATGATTTCTACATGGACGAATGTGTAATACACAATTGAAGAAAAAAAAAAGTAAAATGGCTAAGAATTTTTGTGTGTGATCTTGTGGGGTTCAAACCCACACGTGTGCAACCTCACATCTGAAACTTTGAGATTTCCCATTGGGAAGTCGTTTTAAGCATTTTAAAACTTTGACACGCGCTAACACGCGTGTAATGATGACCTTGGTTATTAGCATTAAGAACTAAGATCCAGCGTGACCTCAACTTTATGTCCACCGAAAACGATACAGAGATGACATTTAGTTATGAAGTTATGTTCGATCATGTGACATTGTCTGAAAATCACAAAATGGTGCCTAGATGACGTCAGAGATTAATATTGTCATGAAAAGCTTATTGTGGCTAGATATTGTCATGAGACATGTTGACTGAAAATGTCATGTTATTCCGTCATGTCAATGTTGAGATATTCACGACACAAAATGTGCCAGAAAGAAAGAAGAATAAAAAGAAAGAAAGGAAGATTTTGACAAACACAATAGGTGATACGCTGATAGCGTATCACCTAAAAACAAAAACAGAAACAGAATTATCACAAAACTCTTCTTGCCTGTACTGATCCATCAGATGTGAAGATTTAAACAACGAAAATGATTCTTGATTGCCAAGCAAAATATATATTTTTGATAAAAGGAAGTTTTTACACACTTTACATAAAAATTGAGTACAGTTCATACAGCGGGCATGTCTTAAACATTTCGCTTCGTTTGTACAATATCAAAAATGTTTCTGTACAACTTTGAAATATCTTCTTATTTTACACATACATGACAAATCAGAATGCTTCTCTGTAGTGTCTTTAATATTCTATCCTCTCAACAGTGTATGGTACAAGCTATTTGATTTTAAAAATAATATATTTATATTTATATATATATATATATATAATATATATACATATATATTTATATATGTATATATTCATATACCCAGAAAATAATGCTCTCCCAATACAAACCAGACCACAAGGCACAGGATAAGAAAATGCAACAAAAAATATTCTGCAACATCTCCATGTGTATCCGAAGTTCCTCTTCCCAGTCAATTGTTCCTAAGTAGTCTTTTTTTTCCAACTATTAGGATGAGGGTCTTTACGCAGGGATTTGTCTTGTCTTGTTCCAAAAGTCTTTGTGGAACATACGGAGTTGGGTCAATATGGTCCATGCCTCCGATTTCCCACGCAGCTGCTATTGTCTGTTCTGTATGCATCAATGAAGCCGGGAGCTCGCGCTTGGCAAGTCAGTCGATGTCCTCACCAAATGCGATTGACTTCCGACTGCTGCCCGAGAGAAGAGGCCGGGCGGCCGTCGGTCGTCACACGTCGGTGATTTTGGAGCTGCTGCTGTGGTGGGAGGAGGCCTGCGATTGGCTGCCGCTGTGGCGGGACGAGCACTCCCATTGGTTGGAACTTTGGTGGGAGGAGGCCTCAGATTGGCTCGACGCTGATCGGGGCCTGGGCGGGGCGTGCGCCTCACAGCATGGCCCCGACGATGAGGGGGATGGCCGGGACGGGGCGGGAACACGGACGTCCGGAGGCATTGTGGGTAAACTCAACGTCAGCGACCCCCTGTCGCAATCTAAAAAGTTTAAAGAAAGACACAAATTTCATTACATTCTACTAAAAGATACACAGAGTCATGTGATGACCTGCAGAGTCTAAAATTTTGCCCAGTCAATGGTCAGTAATTATTCTTCTCCATTCTTTCATATCAAAAACATTAACTACTAATGAGCAGCTCACTTTTTTTTTTTTTTTTGAGACTAACTGTCAACCAACTGTAGGAATAGCTACAAGTAAGCTCACATTTTTCTCTTCTGCTGCAGCACATCTGTGGAACTGTCTGCCAGTCCCGCTTTGGAATTGTACCAGCCTCAATACCTTTAAGAATCTGAACTGAAGATGTATCCTTTCCAGCAACTTTGTGAATGATGTGTGACACATTGTGGGAGCTGGGTGCCTTTGAATGTTTCTACAGATAAATGCTGCTATATGCTGTTTCATCTGCCTGTGTATTCTATATTGTTTGTGCTGTTTCTGCAATTCCGATGAAACAATAAAAGGTAATCAAATAAGGGTATTCAGTGATTTGTGGAACAGCAATGATTATAACACTGGTTAGTCACCTTGCAAACGCTCGCTACTGGAATCGGTCCTATTCGGGCGATCATGAACTGTTATCCTTGTACTCCTGCCACCGAGCACTTCCCGCTGGTGCCGTGGATTGACCCGTATTTGGCAGACGGGCCGCGGCGCAGTGGGTGACGATGCCAGCTCGTGGTTGGACGCCGCCCGGTGGCACCTGGCGCTGCCATTGGTCAGTCCATTGTGACCAGCGTGGCCAGGTGACAGGGTGGGGCGTGGCCCGTTCTCCTCGTGGGGTGACGTGGACGTCTCGGGAGCTGATTCGTGTTGGAGACTACCAGTTCCACACGACAGGTATGCCGTGCCACCAAACGCATCCTGACAGAGACAAGAAGTAAAAAATTTCATTTTGAGGTAATTACCAATACTCTCGTATGACATTGGCAGGGATGACCCAACACCCACTTTCAATGAGTAGCAAACACGTGAACATCTATAATTCATTTAGAAGGCCCCTGTGGCTGCGGGCATACGTGTGTTTGGGGCTGTCTCATTGTACGTAGCAAATCAGTTGTCAAACTTATGACAGTTACACTTAGGTTATTATCGCTAGAGTGACAAGACCTTGTATCTCAGATTTTGGTGAAAACAACTTTTTTGGATTAATGGTCAGATAATCAGAGGTAGAAGTGATGTCCTGTCCAAAGCGTAGCTGTCTTACCCCAAAAATGAAGCCACCACATCATGTCAAAGGAAAGGCTATCCCAATTGATATAGTACTTTGGCTGCCATGATATTTTTGCTCTCCTGAACATTTAACATTTTGTACACTTATAGATATGAGGTTTTGTCGCCCCAGTAATTCATTCATTCATTCACTTCATTCATTTCTTTATTGGTCTATGTCAGACATAGAAATTTGGCTTCCACTGGCATTACATTACAACAAAATGATCATGACAATACAAACACATTTTACATCACAATTACATAATTACATCTATGATGAGCACAATGAATACAAACAACGTTATATATCTGGAAAAAAAAAGCTGAATATTATCATTGATGAACAGATTCAAGAAACTGTAAGTAGGTGCCTACAGATCAATTGAATCCTCAATTTCTCTGTATGACTTCCTGAAACACAGTGTTTTTTTATAAAAAAAAATCACTCTTGGGGGGGAATGAAAATTAACAGTGGGCAATGATGGAGGAATCACACTCTGAATGTAAAAAAAAAAAATTGTCGCTATAAAGACAATGTGAGTTTGGATGGCAAATACAGCATATCACATACTAATGATCCAGACCCTAATCAGATGATTGGTTAAGAGCATACACACGACCAGGCATTTACTTTGCCTCACACATAATTGTGTTTTGGACCAGTCATTAGTAAAGTATAACGACCTGTCATTAGCACTTTCATGTTGCACTGGTGACTGTACAAGATTTCATCTTTTTATTTACTTGCGATGAGGATGGTTTATCAAACAAGAATATGCTCATCATTTGATAAACCAAATGACACACATCATTTTGATCTGGCATATAACCCATAAGGTCTACTTGGTACCATCAAAACAGTTCAAGCAATCTTGCCTATTGACTTGCAAATGTCAATGTTCCAAAGGAACAGTACCTTGTGTGGGTAACTCCTCCTAATGCTCTCACTGATGTGTATTATTTGTATACTAATATCCCTCTGAGTTAAAAACATATAATATTGCAAAATCTTGCATAGAGCCTTTTTACCTGCCAACAGCTTTAAAAGAACTTGGACAACAGGGCATGGTTTCATGTACAAGTTACTACCAAAAGATCAGGTAACGGTAAGCTATCAGTTTATTTGATGGTGCCTCTGATGTATTATCCCCCTCAGTTTTCATTCAATGCATTAGCCCCTTGTTCACAGGGCCCTTATCTCCCCTTCCCTGTAGAGATTTTTACTGTGGAGATAGTCATGCAAGACATAAGGCAGACCATACCTGAGGTAGGGTGTAGAGAGGTCGGGGTTCAATGCCCCCATTGGTTTCCCGGTAAGCGTGAGGTGTCATGCCGTTAGGTCCGCTGTGATTGCTGTTGAGTTTCCCGTTGGCACATGGGTACTTGCCGGAGTCCACGAACTGGAAGCTTGGGTCGTAGTATGGCCGGTTATTCCAGTGAGCAGGCATATCTGGGGTGGCAAAAGAGCAGTGCATATCAAAGCTGGTATCTCTTGAATTGTAATCACCACTACTATGGTCTTTCATTGTGGGACAAAGCAAGCTTAGATGAAATGGGCATTTCCTGTGACAAATATGTCAATGCACATCATGCACCATGCCATTTCGGGTACAATTCGACATGTTTTTGCATTTCAGTGATGCCAAACTAAAAGATCTGTGGTACAGTCAAACCTGTCTTAGCAGCCACTAGCTGCTGTATACGACCACTGAGAACAATTCCCTCCCTGGGTGGCTGCAATAGACAGGTTTGACGGTATCCATCCTTTTTCCTGTTTTAAATCACTCTGCTTCCCAATTCTACCAATGTTTAAAATGCTGTCAAGGCTCACAGAACATGC
This sequence comes from Diadema setosum, assembly GCF_964275005.1. Classification (NCBI taxonomy): domain Eukaryota; kingdom Metazoa; phylum Echinodermata; class Echinoidea; order Diadematoida; family Diadematidae; genus Diadema; species Diadema setosum. Next base: position 21,388,812 of record NC_092690.1, on the reverse strand, counting down.
ATTTGACAAGAATGCTACTACTTCCCCAAACAAGTTTTCACTGATTTGAGATATCCTGTGAATTTCAGTTTGAAACTGATACTGTGGTGGAATAGCATCATATAAAAATCTGTTCAGACTGGGTTAGTCTCCTTTCCAGACTCACTTGGATCTCTGGTGTCCTGCTTGGCCCGCCAGACGCACATGACAGCGAACATGATGAGAACGAGGAGCATGGCCCCCAGGACCACGCCCAGGGTGATGTAGAGGATGTCCTCGCTCTGACCCCGCGGGGCCCGGGGCGGGACCGGCGTGGGCTCGTCCGAGAGGATCGGGATGCGCGTGTCCACGTTGGGGGACTGGCCGGGGTTTATCGGCGCGATGATGATCGGTGGCGGCTCCGTCTCGCGAGCTGCAGGTAGGTAGAAGCAGTTCGATTTTGTTTAAAGTTGTGTGTTGTCATGGCAACACTGCCAGTTTATGTGTGACCAAGCCTGCCACATTCTCACAATGCTTCCACATCAATGCCAAGCAAGCTTCATCAAACAAAAACAAATTACACAAGTTTTTCTTGCTTCTTTCAAATGAATATGATTTAAGTTAGCAATATACAATGTATGTCACACTGAATTAACCCGCTTGAGGACAGGCTGATTTTGCTCCGTGTACAAAAAATGTATAAATTATTAGTGGAAAAATGAGCAAAGAAAATGGGATTCCATCGGGAGATACATATGTATGACATGCATTTTCCATAGACACCTGCCTGAGTAGGCCTATACTCAAGGACTCATCTTCAAAGGGCTAAATGAACTTTATTTCAATTTCTGTTGAACTCAACTAATCCAATGCAATCATTAATAAATTCAATTGCTAAATAATAATACGGTCACTTCAATTGCTAAATAATTCAATTGCTAAATAATAATATGGTAACAATTATATTACAGCTGTGTAAATATGCTATTGAACCCTGAACTATATACACTGATAAACCAAGAACATAAGACAAAGTAATACAAAAAATAGATGTTGGGGTGTTGTTGTTGTTTTGTTTTTGTTTTTTTTGTTTGTTTTTTTTTTTGGGGGGGGGTTATATAACACCATATAAGGCTTGGATAGGCTAGTAGCAGCTCTGGGATGCTTACGTAGTGTGCTGCGAATGAAGACGTTGCTGCGAGTGCTCTCTCCGGCACTATTGAAACTCTCCACCTTGATGTCGTACATCTCCTCTGGCTCGAGCTTGGCGATCAGGTAGCTGCGCACGTCCTCGCCGATCACCGGCTTCCGCACGTAGTCGCGGTCGTCGTCGCTGTCCGTGTGCCGGATGTAGATGTAGAAGCCTTCGATGGGCGCGTCCCCGGCGACGGGGTTGTACTGGAAAAGAGAAGTGCGTCGTGGCAAGAGAAACCTTGTTTTACTTTTATAGAAATAAGTTTGCACACATACTCTTAGCCCATTGAGAGATCCATTAACCCATTGAGGACGAGTCCTGAGTATATTCCGGCAAGCGTCTATAGGAAATGCGTGTTGTAGCAAATTCAAACTGTCCTCAACGGGTTAAGGACAGGCAATTTATGGTTAAGAAATTATCATTCTGTCATGTCCAAATTGCCAACTCTTGAATATCACTGCATACCTTACACTAGAGAAAAATCTGATCAGGAAAGGGATAAATTAATAAAATCTGCACAAATTCAGACAGAAATTTATCAAAAAGTTGGTATCAGTTCTAAATTCAGGAGTTACCTACAAGTACTGGCTAATAAGTTGCAAAAAGCTTTTTCAATCTAATATTCTGATTTTCATGGTATTGTATGCCCGCAAATAGATCTTGATCAAGTTGAAAGCCAAGCCAGCTAAAGACACATTGGACTCTGAAACTTTGAAATTACTCACCTCCCAAAAGACCCTCAGCGCAGATGATGACTCTGGAACACACTTGACGATGCGCGGCGACCGTGTTGGTGCCCTCTGGGGCTGTATGATGGGCAGGTGGTCTTGGAGCATGAAGCGGTTGGACATCTCGCTGTAGGGGCCCTTGCCGAAGCGATTTACTGCACTTACACGGAACCTGATGGACAAAAAAAAAAAAAAAGAAGAGGAAATCAAGAATCACAATGCTATCAGCAATTACAAACTTCTACTGTATAGACTGCTAAAAGTTCTGCCTTAAGAAAAGAGAAGAAATTTTTATTTTCAGTACCACCCTTCAACCTGATTAGGGTTAAGGCTGAATATATCTTCATATTACATGGTCTACATAAATAACTGATTGGTGATTGGTTATAATGCAATCACATGACTATAATTCAGCAAAGGACCAATTGGTATATTACATGCAGTAACATCATGTCAGGAAATACACTTCCACAATTTGACTGGCTGCAGACGAAGGCTTGACTAAAATGTGTATTTTCGTAGACCACATAATACAGGATCCAGGAATTCCATAAAGGGGAGGCGCCTTTGCAAAATTAAAGGGGGGGGGGCGCATGCACCCCCACTTTTTTCTTTTTATTTCTATTGTTTTAATCAAAAATAAAGTAGGGGCCCGCGCCTTTCCCCTCTGGATCCGTCAGTGTAATATAACAAATATCGCCTTGTCTATCATTTGAATATAACATTTGACATTCCCTTGGGAGTTACATTTTCCCCTTGAGACAAAATATTGTTGCAGTGCTGAATGCTTCAGAGCTGCAGGCTTCAGGGAAAAAATAGCCTCGGGGGAAAATGCATCTCCCAAGGAGATGTCAAGTGCTACATTAAACCCCCAAAGACCCAATATTTGTGTAATGTTTACCTGATAAACATGCACTATAAAACATAAAATGGCAATGATCTTGACGATGAATGCCCACCACATAACAAGACACAACCACTCCACAGTCCAATTCACCACCCACCTGTAGGTCTTGCCAGTTTTCAGGTTGGACACCTGAAAGGACCGTTGGAGTGGACCGATGGCCCCCTGGGCCGTCCTCCAGTCCTCGTCGATCAGGACGTCGCGGTACTCGACGGTGAACCCCGTGATCGGCCAGCTCTGACCGGTCCCTCTGTACCTCCACCTGACCTCTACTGAGGTGTCAGAGGTCTTGTTCACTTCCGGCTTGCTCGGTACATCCGATGCTATGTCAGTGCAAAGAAGGGAGGAAAACAAAATATTGTCTATCCTTTATGTGTCCATGCAGTAGCTTAACTTGCCAAACTTTTCCATCATGTTACTATTTAATTGTACTCCATCCATCCATCCAAAGTCAACCCTTTGGTAGCCTTTTGTCAAGGCCCTCTCGCTGTATGGTAAAGAGAGCCCAGCTGAGTGGGGTTGCGCGAGGGCCTTTTGAGATCTGCTTCGCATCCTTTTGTTAGCCCTTTGAATTACTGACTTTTGCTCCCCGATTTTGGGAGCAAAAGTCGACGACCAATCAGCGTGTCTGTCTGCTCGAACCCGATTTGAATAGAGCGAATGCACGCCGCAGACCTCACAGAACTCTATACACACAGAGTGTGTAGAGTTCTCTGGCAGACCTCCGCGGGCGGTCAGTGATGCATGCGAACAGGCATGACAACACCGAGGCTGAGGATGCGGGGAGCGCGCCACTCCATTGGTTGACCGGAACCCGTTAAAATGAGTATTCAGAAGGGTTCACGTTCATGAATAATAATGTGTAAAGCAGATCTCAAAAGGCCCTCGCGCGCGCGCTCGGCTGGGCTCGCTTCGCTCGCCCATTACAGCGAGAGGGCCTTGACAAAAGGCTAACCCTTTGGTAATGCACTCCTATTTCAGCTACCAGCTATGGTGTAGCAATGTGCCTCAGTCAAACAGTAAAACCATGGTGACATTAGGGGATTGGGTTATCAGACAGTTAGTTAAACAAGATTATGGTCTTTATCAATACCTAAATACATGTACTGTACGAGCTGAAATTTTCGCTGTGGTATTATTTTCGCGAATCGCCTTTGAACCGCGAAAATAACAACACGTGAATAACTAAGTTTAGTTAGACCCTCGCAACCGCGAAATTAACAACACACGAAAATGTCCTCCAAAGAGCATTCGCGAAAATATCTGTGCGTGAAAATTTCAGCTTGTACAGTATTGTATATCATTGTATCTTAAACAATAACCAAAACAATATAGTAATGGTGCCAATTACATACAAACTTCTTTATAGTCATCAAGCTTGTATGTTTTGCCAGAAAGTTTAAATCAGTTTTTATGAGGGGCCTGGTATCATTTCACCAGAATCACCATGAAGGCTTTCTGAGATTCTGACACACCTCAAAAGTCCAATACATCTGATCAGCATCTTCTTTATATTTTACAAAGACTCTACAAGACCTAGCATTCAATATACCAACAACTGGTGGTGCGTATACAGCACCAAAATGATGAAGCCACAGTCTTTTGTTATAGCTTAGATTGGAGCCATGTGCTCACATAAACACTCAGGCCAGGTGAGGTTGCTTAGAACCAGTTTCCATGGCAATGACTGGCTATGACATCACACTTAAGTACTCTATATAAGTGGGGATAAACTCACGAGGGAGGGGCTTCAGGCTGGGCTCCACACTGTTGTCTCCACCGGAGGTGATACCGGAGTCACTGATGATGCCATCTGGAGGGCCGATGACCCCCTGGGTGGGCGTGGTCGGAGTGCTTCCTATTTTCTCTATACACAGAAAGACAGAATGGTGTTGCACACTTGCTTAACCCTATTTATAGTGATCACGTACTTACCTGTACTTTGCAATACTTTTTCATCATTATTCATTTAATTCCTCCAACCAGACCAAATTGTAATCTAACAGGTCCATGCAGGCGTGAAAATGTGCCTCAGGTGTGAAAGTGTGCACCAGTCTGACGGGAAGCCCTGGTTACACCAAACCAATTATTGAGTGGGGTATGTAACTTCTTTTCACTGGCGATGAGTTTCCAGACATATGCACCCATTGGTGAATGCCGCATATCAAGGTTGCCACTTTTTTTTTTTTAGTCTACTTGCATTATTACCTCTCTACAATGTGAATTCCTGTCAATAATCCCTATACCTCAATTCACCTGCATCACAAGGTCGCTCTCTTCAATAGGCCCACCAGCCATCATTCATTCAAACATCTCAAATTTTATCCAAGCCAAACCATGAGCTAAACAATCTCCCTGAAACAACAAAAACAAAACACCAGTAACCATGGCAACCAACACACCGAGTGCAGAGCCATTCTTCTAAACATCCCACATTCTTTCTTCCCAAGCAAAACTGAGAAATAAACAATCTCCATTAAATAACAACAACAAAATGTACACCAGTAACTACGGTGACGTACTCACCCAGTACCGAGAGGTAGGCCGAGGCCTTGACGGAACCGTGCTTGTTGGAGGCCATGCAGGTGTACCAGCCCACATCAGCGAGATCAACGTCCAGCAGCGTCAAACCTCCTACAGACAGATCACAGTGAGAGATACACAAAGAAAGGAAGACAGATAGAGATAGATAGATAGATTGATTAATAGATAAATAAATAGATAGATAGACAGATAGATAAATAGATAGATAGATAGACAGATAGATAAATAGATGTGTAGATACATAAATAGATAGATAAAGAGATACAGACATATGGAAAGAAAGACAAACAGAAGAGGAAAATAGAAGAGCATAAAAAAAAGAAAAAAGGAGAAACATAGAAAGAAATTAAAGAAAAGACAATTAGAAAGAGAGATGGAGAGAAAGACAAAACAGAGGATGAGAAGTGAAACAGAAGGATAACAGAGAGGAAGACAGAAAAGAAAGAGAAAGCCATGATAAAAAGGAGGGAAAATGAAAAACACAAGGAATTATGATTCCACCTGACTACTGAGATGGTGAAGTCTTTCACAATCTAGTGCATGCTAACTGGAATATCTGGGGTGTTTTTTTTCTCAGTTGTAACAAGCTATGTTACCCTTACAGGAGGGAACAAAAACAAAACAGTAAATAATCCTGATATCCTACATCCTTGGGTGTGGTTTGAAATGGATCTAGTCTGTTGTCTTTAATCAACATTCATCATTTATTAACAAATCCATCTCCCCCATCCCCATAAAATATGCTGCTTAAAGAAAAGGCATCATTTATCATCACCTGCACTTGTCAAAATGGTATGAAGAGCAAAACATTGGTGAGTTCTTGACATTTTCTCTGTGTTTCAGTCGCATCTTTCAACAGAAAAAGTTGGTTACTCACGATCCTCGCTGATGAACGTCTTGTCATTGTTCCTCATAATCTGATTCCGCTGGTTCCTCCAGGAGACGTAGGGCAAGGGCGTCCCACGGAAGTTGCAGGAGAGCAGCACGCGCTCCCCTTCAACCGCGGTCGTGTTGATGGGAGGATGTGTGATGCGGGGAAAACCATCTGTAGTGGGGGGACGCAATCGGGGAAGCATCCAGTAAACATACTACAAATATTGGTCTTGGAATCTCTGAAACAAATCTAATTAGCTGACTTGTGAAGCAAGAGTATATTAACAAAATTACCATATTTCTACTGTTAAAGAAGTGTTGACATTCATTTGCATCATACAGCCATGCATTAGTAAATTTCTGCCAATATTTTTTTCCCCAATAAATTTGCAAAACTCCATGCACCAGGAACTTTCTCATACAGGAGTTTTGCAAAAAAGCTTAGTGGACACAGGATGGGAAACTAGATTTGATTTTTTTTTTTTCATTTTGGAATCTTTATGCACCAATGCAAAGACATCTGAGAGTCCAAATATGAAGGTGGTCTTTATATGGAGGGCAATGTCTTGATCAACAATGACTGCATTGCAGAAATGTGGAAGGGCTAGTTGTCAATTTTTTTTTTTTCACAAAACAGGAGAAAAAAACCCAAAATTAAAATAACTGCAGGACCAGAGTCTCTCTACATTTTTTTTTCAAAACTGGAGGTAGAATAAGGGGAAAAACCCCACACTAATATAGTTATAAGCCCAGAGTCCTGAGCTGATATCGCAAAGTTCTCACCAGGAATCCTCAGCTGGGCCGATGCCTGCACGCTGCCATTCTCATTGCTGACCATACATTGGTACATGCCCAGGTCTTTCATCTGCACGTCTCGAATTGTCAGCACTCCATCTACAGTAAGACAAGGTGATATATATTTGCAAGTCTTACATACTTTCTGCAGGAAGCTTTAGGTATCATACACTTCTGCACTCGCATTTGTTGAGTTACTTTCAACATCACTGCCATCACAATTGCTATTATTGTAATCATCATCACTCTTTGTCAGAGTCATCTTCACTATCAAAAACTGCAGTATTGCTATGCTCTAGGCACACAATCACTTGCTGTAACTGCAGTACCATCTCTACTACAACATTATCAATAGTAGAAGAGTTAAAGCCATCATATTTTCATCAGTACCATAGTTGTGATTGACACCATCTCTTAACAATTGTAATTGCTATTGTTGTCAAGTTCAAGAAAATTGTCAAAACCTCAAACAATCAAAATGACTTTCATCACCATCATTGTCATTCACACCATTGTTATCATCATCATACCCACATCATAGTAGGGCCATCCTTCTTGAAATATACCAACATGACAGACATCCTCACTGATATCACACTGCCAATAACCCCTGCCATAACATTCAGCCCCACATCGGTCCCCCAAAACATCAAAATCTTTACCTTGGAATCCCAATACAGAATCAAACCATCACAACTGACACCACCACCACCACCATCATCAAGACCACCACCACCACCATCATCAAGACCACACCCCAGAAATCTGCATCATCACTAGTAAAGCTTCCAGACTCATTATCACACACCCTGAACCAGAAACTGCAACCAACCACAGCCTCATCGTCACCATCATAAACTGATCCACGAAGAGGGGGGAGGGGTCGCACCTTGCAGCATGTACTTGTTGTTGTCTATCTGGATCTCCCTGGTGTTGTGAAGCCACCTGACCTCGTCTGGCTGGGCCCGGACGACGGAGCAGCTGAACTGTGCCGACTGGCCGAGGCCGACAGAGGTTTCTTGGGGACCAGACCGGATACCAGGAGTTTCTGTACGAAAATAAGAGAATAAAAAAGAAAATTACATTATACTAAAATTCATGAGTACACAAAAGATAAACATGTATATCTATATGTAATATAATTATATCATACGACCATTATTATCATGACCTACTTGACTGAATGAACCCAAGAGTAACACACTGGATGAATTTATAACAGCCTCATCAAGTCATTGAACATGACTCAAAATCACACGACTATATACCCAAGAACATGCACACTTTCATATACAAAATATCTAAACATTTGAACCCTTGGTCTTGTCATGAGCTATCCTGACAGAATTCAACAGTAAAGTAAAACTCCCGGTGCATTCAGATAACACTTAATGTGCCTCGAATGCCAAATGGAATAGAAAACCCCATAGCATTGTACACACTGTCCAAAGTTCCTGCACAGAAGGGGCTCACACAGAGAATAAGGAGGAGAGTCTTACTTTTCACTTTCAGCGTGATAGCCTGCCGATCCACCTCCGCCCCGCTCTGCTCCACGATGCACAGGTACGCTCCCTCGTCCTTGTATGCAGCCGATGGGATGGTGAGACTCCCTGGTCGCTGCACGGCGTCGAACGGGATCTCGCCGCTCACTTTCTCCCACCTGACGTCGGTGGGGGTGCCACGACCGCCCTCGACGACGCACTCCAGCACGGCTGCATTGCCGCGGGAGACCAGAGCCCCCCTGTGCCGGGCTATCCTCGGGGGTTCTTCAATGTCGTCGGGTTCTGGAAGAATCATGTAGATTTGGAGTTATCTCATCATTGCTACAGAAGAAATGACTGTATATCAAGCACGGGACCAGAGGTTCTAGACCTCCTTCAACGGACAAGGCAGAGGTAGTTTAGTGCCTCCCCTAGGGGTATTACTACTCCTACTGCTGTCAAACAGATTTAAACCAGGGCTGCAAGCTTGAGAATACCTACTCATATCCACAATATTGGTCAACAAAAATGGGATAAATCTGAGAGGGTGTCTTTATTCCATGATTAGAGCTCATGGTAGATGTACTAGACTCTGTCTTACAATTACATAAAAGACTGCATGGCAATGCTAAGAGTTGATGAAACTGCTTTTTGAATCTCAGCAAATTTCTCATGCCCTTGCTCACTGCTGCATCAAACTCACTTTTTTCATTGTCTTATTTATTCTTACATGGGTCTCCTCACATAACTTCAACTAAGTACATAAAAGAGGAGAGGTATACACTCACAGAAATGTAACATTTGTTTCATCTCCCCTCTCCCTCCCCTCCCACCCTCCCCTCTTGAGGATGAGGTTTGGTAAGACTGGTTACCATCCCATAAACTTCCGAGAAAGACACTGATGAAGCCACTTACCTCCCTGCTTGACCACTAGCATTGTTCCATTTCTCGGGGACAGACGCTTGTTGATGACCGAGTTGACCGCCGAACAGCTGTAGAGGCCAGCGTCTGACGACGACACATTGAGTATGTGTAAGCTCCCTGACGGCATGATCACATGATGATCTGCGGGGAAAGAAAGAGTCAAACATTTCATTCAGTGTTTGTGAGTTTTCCCTTTCTTCATCCTTTGTCTGTTTGATTTGTTCTTTCTTCCTCTCTCTCTCCTTTACCTTCCTTTCTATCTTTTTGTTTGTAGTTCTTTTTCCTTTCTTTCTCCTTCCCTTCTTTCATCTGCAAATCTATGTACAAATACCTATCCACTTATCTATCTACGTATCAATATATCTATCTACCTACATTGTGTATATTAACATATTTACCTCTCTCTTTTTTCTATCTGTATCTATCTATCTATCTATCTATCTATCTATCTATCTATCTATCTATCTATCTATCTACCTATCCATCTATCTATCTACCTACATATATATCTATATAGGCCTATCTATTTATCTATCATCTATCCATCTATCAAATCTATCAAACCCATCTATCTATTCATCCATCCATCTATCTATCCATCTATGTATCTACTACCTACACATCTACTTATCTATCAATCTGTCTCTCTCTCTCTCTCTTATCTATCTACACTCTATCAGTATATCCCCCTTTTATCTATCTATCTATCTACCTATCTATCTATCTATCTATCTATCTATCTATCTATCTATCTATCTATCTATCTATCTATCTACCTACCTACCTACCTATCTATCTATCTATCTATCTATCTATCTACCTACCTACCTACACATCTATCTATCTATCTATCTATCTATCTATCTATCTATCTATCTACCTACCTACACATCTATCTATCCATTTATTCATCCCTGAAATCACATCAAAGCACAGGTGTACAGCAGTATCCTATAGCTTCCACAACAGCATTATACCCAACAGAATGAAACTTCACCAGAAACACCAACCTCTATCACAAAAAAAGCTCTAATCTATACTACAAAAACATGAACATAAATGGAGGAGGTGTGTTTTCCTTTCATTCAATCCAACAATTTGTCAGTTCTATTTGTCTCTCATGCCTAACTGATGTCAATGGTCCAGCTGAGAGCTACTGTGTACTCTTTTGCTTCTGTTCTCTTTCATCGGATGGCATACATCAGGGACTTCTGTGTCTCACCTGTACTTTCTGTTATCCACTTGTTCTTGAAACTGTATTCCATCCTCGCTGAGGGCAAACTCTCTGGCAGTGTGCAGGGGATCACTGCCATCCCTCCTTCATATGCTATAATCTCCGCTGGAGGTATCTCGGTGAATTTTTTAATATCTGGAGATATGAGCAGAGAGTAAAGGAGAACATAGACTTTTCAGGAGATGTGATCTTCTCTTTTTCAAAAACTGTCATAGTAATGATAACAATAATAGGAATTGTAACAATGAAATCACGCTTGTATATTATCTAACAAGGAATATAATAACAAGGATAATGATAATAAGTCAGCATTTTTGCACAGGATAACTGACAGGTTATCTAGTGTATGCAACAGAAATAAAGACAAAGTGATAGCCCTGTACAGTTGACTCTTGTTGTAATGAAGTCTTTGGGACAGACAATTTTCTTTCATTGTATCAATTTTTTGTTATAACTGAACAAGTGAAGTATGTAAAGATATATAGCTAATTAAGACCTGAATATTTGCTTCATTGTCACCAGAATTTCATTATAACAACAGGAGTTCACTGTATTGTATCTGAATCCACTCGTTAAGTGTTTGAGTGTCTGACTCACATGCTACATCTAGTCGTGCTATCCTGCTTGCTATGCTCCCGACGGTCGTCCTGGCGATGCACTGGTAGTCGCCCACGTGGGAGAACATCCCTTCCTCGCTCTCGAAGTTCCGGATGAGGAGGGAGCCGCCGCTGACGGCGATGTTGGGGAAGTCGGCGATGTCGTCGCCGTTGAGCGTCCACGTGATCTGCGCCTCCTTGACCTGCGTGGTGCAGCGCAGCTTGACCCGGCTGAACGGCCGCACGATCTCTGAGGTAGGCTCTCGGCGGAACTCGGGTGCAACATCTGGATGAGGGAGAAAGTGATGAAAAAGAGGAAAAAGAAATAATCGAGAGATATCCTTTCACGAAATTCAAAAGATGTTAAACAAGAAATTGTTTGTTTTCTGAAAATCAAATCTTTTTGAAACCCAGTTTTCATAACACAATATCTGATGCTATTGACACATGGATGAAAGGGATAAAAAGAAAAACCACAGTAAAAATGCTATTAAAAGTTTCAATTTGAATAAGTCGTCATGGAGGAGATAAGAAATTTGTCCTCTACTAAAATCTTGTGATCTTGGATGGATATTTCATTCAAAAGATCTAATAACTATGATAATAATGAGAAACCAGTGTTAAAAAGAAGTACAAGTCAATTGGTATAAGATGTAAGATGTGCAACTGATAAAAACTGCACAAAAGAATAACAAAATATACCTCAATACAAGTATGAAAAAAAACCCATAGAATTACATGAAAAATGAAATACAATGTATACACAATTACTCTGTCAATAATTCAATTCGAAAGTAATGCTCTGGTCTTATGGGGCATTCTGGAAAAGTTAAAGTTGGTCTGACAAGAAAGATTGAAATTTGCTTAGAATTGGGTAAAGATTAAAGAAGTTACTGAATTGCGAATGTTTGCTAATTTTTGCATAACAAGTTCTCACACAGTGACATGAATATGCAAATAAGTGAGCTGCGAGGATGATCGGTTTCCACCCAAGATACAGCTGGGGAGATGACCTTTCATTTTGAACTGCACCACTCAATATAGGACGGGCCTATAAACCATTTTTAATGCCCGAAGGGAAGGGTACGTTGTATTGTAACTGTACAGTCATTACCCCTTGCAGAATTGTCCCTTACACGTGGCACTGGGATTGCATAGAAATAGGGTGTGAATAGTAATCAAAGAGTTAATTTGAAATGGTGTGTTCGAGTCTATATTTGCCTTACAGTTTGCAAAATCTGGACTTGCATTTAGGCAACCTGCAAGGGGTTAGATATGTGATCAAGTACTACAACCAAGAGGAAGAGAACGAAGTTTAATCCCTTGTGTTACCAAAGGCAATATTCTGATGTGCTGTTTATATTACAAATGGCAGTCGACTCTAGAAATTTACAAAAATAAATGTAAAGCATAAGAGATATACATATTCTCCTACATATTGAACACCACTGCAGTTTTCTACTGTAACCGAAAGTGAGATCACAGACATTACAGGGTGTGATTCATCTGCCATGCCACACATGCACTATCGCCGTGACGACCGCATCTTTCTGTGACACCAACAGCTCTGTGTGGCACTATTACCCCATGCAGCCATATTTAATCTCAGCATGAAGTCGGAATCTTGGGTCTCTAGAAAGAATGAGCACGATGGCAGGCATACACAAAAACAATTCAAAGCCAGAGAAAAGGGGGGGGGGAGGAAAGGGGGGGGGGGAGGAAAGGGGGGAGGAAATGGGAAAGAGAAATTCCTTTCCTCACCAATGGTGAACTGACAGTGTTGGTTTTTCTGTCGATTAGATCAAAGAAAGAAAAAACTTTTTCATGTGGCTGGCCGTGGCAACGGCACCGCTGGCACGCCGCCACGAGAAACCCCGACACCATGCCGGGAGGCTGCAAATCGTGGCCTGTGGGGTAAGCACTCGCTGATGAAGCGGTAATAGGCAACTGGGGGAGGGGGTCTTTAACACGAAGGGGCATAATCGCAACGCTAAACGTTCCGTTCACACACGACTCTCTCCTGTTTGCTCAGCTAAAGCGCAATCACGAAGGCAGAAGGGCATTTATTTTGACCCTGTCTCCAAACCAATCGATCCAGGTCTTAATAGTGCAATGACTCAAGGTCCTCTGTAGGAAAATTTCCCCATAAATCATCCCCCCCCCCCCCAAAAAAAAAGCTTCCTTCAGGGAATTCTTCAAAGGATGACACCCTTCACTTTGTTCTTCCAAGATGTCCTCATTCCGTCACTGTGCATCAGGATTAATTCCCTTCCATCTCCAATCGTCCCTACCTGGTCAAACAATTACGGGCCGGATCAGGATCACATGGTATCACACGGTACGGTAGATTTCTCTCACAATGCCATTAAAGCCTGTGCTGTGTTAGCAGGAGGCAGAAGCAGGTCAAACTAAATGCAATGCACTGTGGGATATACACCAGTCTTCTCACACATTGTCTTCGAGACAGACCAAGCAGCTTAAGACTGACATATCAGTATTCTCTTCACTGCCCTGTCTACACAACCATCAAAAAGGCCAACCGTCAAAGAGGCCATTTCTCCAAGACAAGGTTTCCACCTGATATTTCTTCCAATACCAATACAAATGCACTGGGCAGTCCTAAATTGTACTGCGCAGATCGTAAGACCAACACACATGTACGAGCATTCGTACATGGTACTGCATAGAGTGTACTGGTATTACTCAATAGCTTCACATTCTCCACCTTCCTTGAACCTTGAAGAAGTAATCCCTGTTGCAGCTTTTCGTGGGATACTAATACCCCTTTCATAAACTCATCCTCCTATTATCCGCATAAGAATAATGCGGACAATTCAATAAAAAATGCGTTCACAAACTCTGAAAATAATCCGCATTATTTTTACGAGCGCCCGTCCTGAAAAAGGCCGATAATCGTCATGGTGACTGCACACGTCCCTCCTGCGGGAAAGACAGGTGACGTTTGACCGCACCCCGGCAATTATCCGCATTATTTGGGTTTGCGTTCATAAACTCAATATCTGGTCCCGATGCTGCTATTATGCGGATAATAGAAGGGTCGAAATAATGCGCATTATTCTATCCCCGCTGCGATTTTACGACCAAATGTTGCGGATATTATCCGCATTATTGAGTTTATGAAAGGGGTATCAGTCTCACTGCCATTCTCTGCTCACTCATTCCACAATCTGTCCATCCAAAATTGCAAACAAAAGATCATAACACAACACACAGATGGAAAGTACAAAAGTTAAGCCAAACAAGATCATGCAATCCAATGATTCTGACCTGCCGTAAAGTACCAACTTTTTAGATTTGAAAATTCTGCTAAAATTGGGAGGACCCATTTTGCCCCAAATCAAGAGAGTACTAGAATGGCTGCAGTAAAGACACTTGATAACTGAGATGCATAGCTTATGAGGTGTATTACAGATCAGTACATTCATATCAACAAAAGAATGCAATATGCTAGAATCTGAAAAGAGGATGATATGCTCTTTAAAGGCAGCCTTAACTTGGCTTTAGTCATTAAGTATGCAATGCAATAGGTCAGAATGATGAAAGCGTGAGTGATTTAAGGACTTGAACCCTGACGAACAGCTAAAATCTCACACAGTCAGGATGGAATAGATGAATATCATAAAAGGCTCCAGAAGACATCATATATCTCTGATATAAATAGATGACCACAGCAATTGATCATATCTTGATTCCTAATCATAATCAGTGAATAAGGAAAGCATCTGGTTACTCTGGGTGGGGGGTCAATTGCTAATTTTGCGTGGAGAAGCTCAGGGAGAGAACATTACTGTTGGTTACAGGAAACTTAAGAGGAATGTTTCGTGCAGCTTAATCTTGGATGAAGATTAGACCCCACGATTCTTCCGAAGACACATTCTGGGGATGTTTGGCAGAGGTGTGGAGGAGACCAATTTCGGTTTGCGCCCCCATCACGACTCTCCTCGCTGCCGGGAGTCGGGGGTTCTGGATACTGTTGCAAATTTGGTGCAGCCTCTCCGCGGCTCTCTCCCCTCGTCCGGTAATGAGATAGCGGAGGCAGGGGGTCCGTTCTGTGCCCCCGCTCAGCTTGATACAGCAGGATGAAGAGTTGGCGAGGAATAGAAATAGAGAGAAATATAGAAATAGAAATAGAGAGAGAGAGAGAGAGAGAGAGAGAGAGAGAGAGAGAGAGATAAAGAGGTAGAGAGAGAAAAATATTAGAAGAGGGAGAGGGGGAGAGATGGAAAGAGATATACAGCGTAGATAGAGAGAAATAGAAGAGAGAAAAGAGGAGAGATGAAAAGAGATATATAGAAGTAGATAGAAAGCAATAGAAGAGAAGGATAGATGAAAAGAGATATATAGAGGTAGACAGAGACAAATAGAAGAGAAAGAGAGGAGGAGAGATGGAAAGATATATATTGAGGTAGATAGAGAGAAATAGAATCAAGAGAGGGAACATATGGAAAGAGAGGGATAGAGCTAGAGAGAGAAATAGAAAAGGCCAAGGGAGAGAGAAAGCAATGCTGTCCACAAGATAGATGATCCATTTTCAACCCCCCCCCCCCCAAATACACCATCATCACCAACTAGCCTGTCTTCAAGACTTTGGGACGATTTGTCAATTACACTTTTATCGAGCACCGTATCTAAACGGTCCAATACGAGACTATTTCAACAGCTGAACACTCATACTAGTTCTTTCATGGTAAACTATCCTACAGTTACATGGGAAGGGCAGCTTTCATTTTGTTTTCTCAGAACTGATGGAGAAGCAAACACAAATTACTCTCACAACGAAAGAGCGGAATCCCCACAGTAAAGCGACAACGACAATGATCGTCCACATTCTATAATGGAGATGTCACAATGGTTTGTGTGGAAGTCTCAATTTCATGAACATTCTCACACATTTTAGTCTTCACAGGAGAGAGATACAAAAAGTACACTTCACACGGATGCAAATTACTAGGATAGCAATTGCAATAATGGCATCCCCATCCAAATCTGGAGATTTTTGCCTGCATGGACATACAAATCTCACTAAATAGTGTGATCAGCATCCTGAAATCACATAATTATTTTGGAGTGATAATTCACACCACGGCTAGTGCACAGACACTGAAGCAAAAGATAACGAGATTAGCATCAGTACCACACCTAATTTCCATACGTGGTTCTGTGAAGACATGTGACACTTAATGATTCCGGGACTTTGAGTTTCGAGACATTTATCAACTCACTTCCTGTGCAGAATTAAGGTTTCCAAACAGCTTTCACAGAGTTTGGGGCAGTTGATAAATGCAAAGCTGTTTTGATTATTGGGTTTCATAGCAACACATTTCTGAAACGTCAAAAAAAGTGTGATCACAAACGTGTTTTGAGAAAGACACGTTTTTCTGTAGAGTTCATAAAGGCAAAGTCATTCTGAAATGCATTATAGCTTGGACCTGTCCACACCAACCCCTACCAACTACACACCTCTGCTCCTCAGGTCAAAAAGTGCAACACCACAAAGTTGATAAGTGCAACAACTTGAAGAAACGTGATCTGGATGGCATTTGCCAACACGTTTTGATAGTGGGTATCGAAAGGTGCTTCAAAGGGAAAACTAATAAAGGCAGCCTTTTTATCATATCACACGTTTAATGTTGATGAAATTTCTACCACTGTTTGATTTCCCTGACTCAACTCAACTCCAACATTGAGTAAGAGAAGCACTGTAAACCATCCCCTATAAGATGCTCCAGAGCAACTTAAAATCTCGTCTTCTGGCATTTTGTAATTTCGATGCAATTCCCAGCTCATTTACGGCCAGTCGGTATACACATACCCACAGATCTAGAGGTCATAACCTCAAATTATATTCACAGTCTTTCAAACATTTCGAGAATAATTTGCACAACACCGAACGATGCACCACTTCTTGATGATGAAACATTCAATCCAGAACACATGGCATTGTTTTACTGGAGGCTGGATGAGGGGAAAACATTTCTTGGGATTATGACTTGCACATGTTTTGGGGTCAGATTATTGTATATATCTTCTCTTTTTTTTTGGGGGGGGGGAGGAGGAGAGGGGGCTGCTTTACAAACTAATCTTAAAAATATGTCAGGTGTGAAGTCTGAAGTTTGGCAACAAGCTCAATGTTTCTTCTGTAATGTTGCCGAAAACTTCAATTACGAGCCTCTGATATAAAAAGACAAGGATGAAAGTAAATATAGGGAAATAAAATAGAGAAAGAGAGAGATGAAAAAATGGAGAAAGAGCAAGAGGGAGAGAGAGGTGTGTTTTTCGGCACTCCAGCACTCCATAAATCCTCATTTTGGAATGTAGCAAACAACCACACGGTGGAAATCAACACTGACGTTGTTCGATACCCCCTCAGGACAATATGGAATGTTGCAAGAGGAAAGGGGGGGGGGGGGTGGGAGGGGGATAGATCCTAGTCTTTGTCACAGGCTGAAGTAATTTTAAGAGGAGCTAGCTGAGAGTTATCACAGGAGACTAGTCAAGCTGAGGAGATACTGTGAAAATGGAAATTTTTGCAGTGTGGAAAACATCGCTTATTTCGCGCAACCATGAGCTAGCGCAAAATAAAAGCATGCAAATAATTTTTGCATGCCATATGTTCCATTAATTTTTGTCCTGATTCCATGGAATTACAAACACGCGAAATTCATCTTACCCAGCGGAGCGAAAAAACAAAATAATTAGGCCTACTCAGTTGGTTGGGCACCTTACTCATTGTTAAAGCAACATAATGCATAAGCTTGTCCATCGTACCAATATGGAAGTCAGGTTCAAACAAAGAATGAACCCACATAGACCAGGTGACAAGAATGACGGCCATCAATTTACACTTGGGGAAGTATCAACTTCTTTGATTTGCATTGAATGCATTCACAATGTGTTTCAGTCAATATTGCCAAATACTAGGCTTTGATAAACACTTTGCTGCTGTATGGTGGACGTAGGCCTACTAACAAATGCCATTTACAAGGATTTTACATCATGAACAACATCACATCAACAATATTCATCTCAGTGAATTAAAAAATCAACATGCCCTCACAAATACCTTTTTTCCGCTCATGCGCACATGGGAAGTACAAACTGGTTGAATTCTTGTAATTTACCACATGGTTACTGCCAGTGTTTTGGTAGTAAAAATCATAACCAGTCAGTAGAGCTCAGTTAAACCAAACAACAACAACCACCACCACCACCACCACAACCACAACAAAAACAACAACAGCAACAACAGAGTTCATGCAAAATATATTTTACACCGCTGACCGATGGCATATTTCTATCAATTTCATTGGGTGATGAGAATTATCAAATGCATAAAATTGAATATGTTATTCAACAGAAGGGTGGTGTGTTAGCTTTGGTTTTCCTGGATTCACGAATGATAATTGCATTCGAAGATCAGTGTCAGCTTGCTTTGCTTTCCACTGTGTGTGCTAAAAAAAGAAGAAGCAAGAAGGTCTTTGACAGAGGCTAAGGAGATCTGAATTCCTGCATTTTGTTTTACCTTTTCTTTGTTTTTGTTTCTCTATATTTTTTCCTTGTCATGTTCAATCTCTTTCAATGTTCGGCAGGAGCGGATGAAAGGGAATGACACTGACTTTAGCAAAAAGAAGTTCTGGAAGGTTTCACATATGGGAGGGGAGGGCTCTATGGAGTGCCAAGCCAAGGGGCCCTTATGGAGTGCCATGTGTGATGCAATTTAGTTTAAAAAGGGAAATAATTCCCAAGAGTATCTAAGAGAGAAATATAAACAAGAAGCCAGATACATGTGAATGTATCAATGAGGACTTCATTCATTGGATGCTCATTCACCCTACTGGTGTGAAATTTCTGAGACATAAAATGGTCTGAAGGTATCATAGGCATATCTTCTGCTTTGGGTCCTCACAAGATATCAAGTTTTAGAGTGCAGTACATATTAATCTCATATTACCTACCAGTGGGAAATTATATAACAGATAACCCTAATAAATCTGTGCATACATGCTTACCTTCCTCTAAGACTCTAGGGCTCTTCTTAGTGAGTTCAGACCATAACTGGTGTCTTTAGTTGTCATGATTTTTGTTTCAGTATGTTTTTATGAAAAAAAAGAAGAAGAAAAGAGCATTATACTGGGTATAATAAGTACCTGAAACCTAAGAATACACACAAACATTGTGCATAATTATAATAACTTCAATCCACCAGTCATAATACCATACAAGGGAAGAAAGAATAGTGAATGAATCAATAAATCACAATTTAAAAAAAAAATCAAGACATACACACATACAGGAAGAAACACACACACAAACATACAAACACTGCATGGTACATACACATTAAAAAGGATGCATGAATAAATTACCTGCAAAAGCGCGTTCACACAGTAATGTGAGAAGCGTGGCTAGCAGCCAGAGAAGCGTTGCTAGCTGGAGGCTGGTATCCATTGCACTGTGTCTACAGGGGAAAGTGGGCGGGGTCACTCTTCCATCAGCATCTCAAGAATGGTACCTGGAGTAGGAGGAGGAGGAGGAGGAGAAAAAACGATAATTCAATTACAAAGTCCTCTCTTCATTCCCTTGTTCGTATTCATTCTGCTTCTCAAATCAAATCAAAATAAATGATGTGATTGTGACAAATTTAAACAAAACATAAACAAATGTCATTTTATAGTATGTTGTTATTTTGAAGTAATAATATAATTTTATAGAAAAGAGATAGAAGATGAGGAAGGGGTACAAGGAGGAGGAGGAGATGGAGGAGGAATTGTAATAA
This sequence comes from Diadema setosum, assembly GCF_964275005.1. Classification (NCBI taxonomy): domain Eukaryota; kingdom Metazoa; phylum Echinodermata; class Echinoidea; order Diadematoida; family Diadematidae; genus Diadema; species Diadema setosum. The sequence continues at coordinate 21,368,783 of NC_092690.1, read as the reverse complement.
TAACAAAAATCAAACAACAATACAAAGAATAGACAAGAAATATGCAAGCTACAACTCATGAAGAGAGATTTGCCATCAGAATGTTGGGAATAGAACCGGCACGTTTCTGAAGTGCTCTTAAAGTATTCATAAGCAAATATGAAAACTAAAGTGGAGAGAAATGGAAAGCCATGTGCCATCAAAGCATCGATTCTCTCCTTGTCTAAAACTCCAAAAAGGTTGCCTGAACTTTGAAGTAATTTGATACGAGAATGCGGAAGTATATATATGATTCTATAATCCTCAATATTTCTTTATTTTGTGGTATCAAAGTAAACACAAAGAGGCATAAAGTTGTCCATAAAAGAAAGGTCACACATGACAAAGTGACTCTCAAGAAAAATTGTTTGCATTTGTGTCATAATATTTCATCCCACACACACACACACACACACACACACAGAGGAAAGCACATGCACACTAAATATATAGACCACAGATTTACAAATGATCCAAGTCTTCTACAACAGGTTAAAGAATTTATCAAATAATCATAATATCCTCTCAAACAAAACAAAAAAAAGGCCAGTTTAGCAATCACCCGTAGCAAGTCAAAATCCAACACTGGTCATGCAGAAGTCGAGTTAACTCTTGAATAGATATCTTAACAAGGAAGATACACTTGACTTTAAGCTGATGACAACTTGAGTAGCCTGATAAGCAAAAGATATCTTCCGAGTACAAAGCAAATATCTCAACAAGAAAAAGAAGATGCACTTGACTACAGAATGATGAGGCGGGAGATATCAATGAGAAAAAAATATACAAGAAGAGGTATTTAAAAGGAAAACACTCGGCTTGGAACTGATTACAATTTAGGTAAGGAGATAAGGAAGTAATACCATCAGAGCAAAATAAGTTCGTGCCAATACGAGGTCATTGTCCCCCCTGGTAGACCAATATTGATATTAATTTCAAGAGTATGCGGAATAATTTCCTTCCGATCCCTATTAATACTCTCCAGCAAAGATAATTCCAGACGCTGTCTCTGGGTTAGACAAACAGAGTGCCACAGAGGGTGAAGAACTCGATCAGCATACAGACTGCCGTCAAGGAATACACTTGGCTGATTAAATCAAGGGTGTTGATCTTCTGATAGAACGCTGTGATGTAAAACTACAACAAGAAAAATTGTTCAAACAGAGTGTTCTCATGAACACTCTTATGCAAGCTAAGAATGCATCAACAGCATGGACACCACTACATTAATGTCAGAGCAGATTTATGGTTCAATACAGAGAGGCAGAATCTATGCAAAAGACATGCCAGAGCCCACAATTCAACTTTCGCAGTAAATACTAATACACAAATTACAAAACAAAAGGCAAATGTAGGTGATATAAATCCATAAATTTCAGCTCTGAACCGACGCACTAGGTCCGCAGACTCCGCATTTCATTCATGCACATGCACATGTGCTTGATTCAGATATTTACACAGAATCTAGCCATGGAGATTCTGATATGAAATCCAGAAATGACAAAAAAAAAATAAAAAAAAAACAGGTAATATGGGCCAATGAGTGAATACTGCAATTACTACATTTATGAAACATAGCTTTTTCTTTTTTTAACTAGATTTTTTACAGCCATTTTAGAGGCATTCTTTTAGTTGAAATATAAAAAATAGACATATACCATGTAGGCCTATATGAATATTTTGTTGACTGGTTGAAAAAAAAAATGAAGTTGATATCTTTCCAAATCAGGTATCTAATGGTCCAAACTGTTACATAACCTTAAATCTTATGCAAATTTTAAACCACTTCTTTCAAATGTAGGCTAACATGAATGCGTCACGGTCAAGTGGAAAGTCCTTTTGGTCTATTCTTCACCGCAAATGAGAGGGATTAAACATGAAAGTTGAAAACTTAAGGAGCAGGGGCGAAAAAAAGAAGAAGCCAGTGCGACACACTCTGAGGCGTGATCGATCCCCAGACAGGATGAACCTTGCACTTGGCAGAATTCGCCCCAAATTGCCTAACAGCAACAGAAAAACAAACCAATCCACCCCTCTAAGCTCTCTATTCTTGGGGTCACACATGTGCCTTCCTCTCTCCCTCCTCCTCCTCCTCCTCCTCCTCTTTCTCCTCCTTTGCCTTCTTCCACTTTCTCTTCTCTTCCCAACTCACTTTTGTTTTCATTTTCCCTCCCTTCCCGTTCTCTCCTTCTCTCTTTATCCATTTCTCTGATCGTATAGTTTTTTTCTTGCTAAACCCTGCCTGCGATGTAAATCAACTCAACGAGTTACCGGTTCCTCCACCTTTACCCCCCCCCCCCCCACATCACTTTAGTGTTACCCCTGGATTCCAATTTCAGTGCAAGAATATTTGTCTACCAATTTATATACACGTGTATATTTAGATTTGCCAAATATGTTTTCCCCCCACTTTTCAGGAGCGGCTTGTGAGTATGTTTGTGTGTGACGTGACGGCCAAGGCGTGGGGAGAGACGATACACCTGCCGCTCAACTCTAACAATGGGGAAAGGGAATCAATGTGCCACATGAACAGGTGATGGTGTGGAAAGCGATGGACAGAAGAGGAGAGAACAGATGAACAATGAGAGGAAAGAGATGCACCATGCCACAAGAGAAAGAGGATTGCTTAAAAAAGTGCATCATCCACTCAATGGATGGAGTAAAAACATACAACAAACAGAGAGGTTGAAGTTTCATCAGAACAGGATGTAACAAACTTCTGAAAGTTATTTTACCAGACTTTCACAGGGGAGCTACTGGCCAGTTAAGGATTACTCCAAAAATTATCATATCATATATTCGAGGGAAGCAATACTTATAGGGCCTAAATATGTTGAGCCTGAAGATGTAGACTTCCTCTAACACCAGGCTATTCTCTTCTCTCCTTTGCTATCTCTTTCTCATTACCTTCTGTACCTGTATTTCATAGGAACTGTCACATCACACCAACAAAGGAGCTCACTGTTTTTCCATCTCCCCCTCACTCCCTTCTCCTTCCTCCTCTTCTTGTTTCCTCCACCCCACTGTTATTTCCTCATAAATGTCATATTTAATGGAAGGGGGCAACATCCTCTCTCTCCTCCTCTCTCCCTCTCTCTTCTTCACTCTCTTTCTCTAACCCTCTCTCTCTCTCACTGTCTTCCTATTTCCACTTTGTGTCCTCATAAATGCCACATTCATTGATGCTGGCAACATGACATGATCTCTCCCTCTCTCTCTCGCTCTCTCTCTCTCTCTCACACACACACAGAGCCCTCCCCTTATACATCCTCAAGCCTTTAAAGGTATTGTTTACCATTAGGAGCAGTGATTTAAAAAAGAATCAAGTTATCACATTTGATGCATATGTGTAGGTCAGTTGTATCACAAAACATCCTACATATAAAAGTTTCACAGCACAGCCTAAAACATACGAAGATATCACTATTTTTCTCAATAAACCATAACTGTGGATGGTTTATTCTCGAAATAATGTTATTATAACTATTGTTTCCAGTTTGTATACTCAACAATACTTAGCATTGATAATACCAGGGAAGATATTGAGGCTTGTTGAAAAAAATCAGAAATCAAAATTTTCAGGTAATTTTGATACATGGAAAAAGCAAAATGTGTATAAACTTGATAAAAAAACAACAAACTGAAATCAGATTTAAATCTACAGAATATCATGCCTGTAATACTGATTAGCATTTTGACATTGGTTGTTTCTATCCCTAACTCACATTTTAGAACTATTTTGAAGCACTAAATCTGGTTTTTGTTTCATCTGCTAATGGTAAATAATACCTTTAACAACCATCATCCATCCTCCGTCCCCCCCTTGCCCTCCCCCATCTTCATTCCCCACTCTGCATCCTCCGCCCCCATCACCCTATTGACACAGTGTCAAGCTAGGGCAAACGTTTGCTTCGTGGCTGGGAAGTCTTCAGGACCTCGGGACCTCGGGGGCTTTACCGTTTCTCCCCGCGACCCCGGCGACGACCCTGCCAGATGCAGTCAAGTCCAGTGTTACATTAGGCCCCAGCTCGGGTGTGAGGCTAGTCTGAGCCTCCAGACCCAACGCAAGTGTCCCTCAACCTCTCCCCCAAAGCATTCCAACAGACAAAGAATGTGTTTGGGATGGAGCCGGCCTTTACACTGTCTCGAAGAAAGTCATATCAATGGTGTGTTTGCACTGAAGAGATCCTTAGTAACCATGAACATGATATTGCAGTGTGTATGGAAATTTATCACTCTGCGATGGAGCATTAACAGTGGTAAGTATTATTGACATATTCTGACCCCAAGGCAGCTGGTAAATGAAATGGATTGCGAGTTTGTAAACACTTGAAGTTATGGTCAATCCTAGTCACAGTTGTTTTTTTTTTTTTGTTTTTTCTATATGTCTGGACAATTTCTGTTCACAATCTTTAGATAGTTCATTGAACAGGCAAAGACAGCTCCTACAATTAACTTTGACCACTCTCAGATTATTTAGTCATATGATGATTTCAAATTTACACAAAACAAAACTCATTAACACTCTTCTATCAAAAACATGAGCAGGTGGAAATGAGCTTTACATACCAAGACTGGAAGAGGGATGGACGAATTTCAGTCTCGGCTCCCAAGCAGACGATCATGTGACGATGTCACAATTAGCCAAAAACAACCAAGATATCGCAGAGAGTATCACAGACATCTCACACGGTTGTCTGACTGACATTTGAAAACAATGAAACAGAGCATCCTTGAACAGAGGCCAAAATATTACACAGGTTGCAACAAGATAGGTACCATTTTAAATAATGCAGCAGAGCACACACATGCATTGTGGTAATCCTGAACCCAGTGCATACAGCGCCTCATACAAGACTGCAACTGAAACATTTGAGGAAGCCAAAAACTTTTGTAGTCGACTCCTTTCTCTGAATCTATCTCCACAGAAACAGCTGGATCATGTCAGTCTAAGCGTTAGCTTCTTTTTTTTTTTTTGTCCCTCAATGCTGCCAAGAGAGTGACTGTGAGTGGAGTCACTGCCGGTGGAATATCGGTGCAAATACACCCGGAGAGCCTGGAGCACGAGACTAACTCAGCTGAGCCCAGGATTAGGGCCCTTGGCGCCTTGATGGGCAAAGGTCGCGGGGTCAACGCACATGCTCTGTGTCAACCTCCATTAATTCCCACTTAGGAATTGAACTTGGGCTTACCAAGGTGAAATCATGGAGGATTTTGTTGATGTTGTTGATATCGTGCACACACACACACACACACACACACACACACACACACAAATAATATTTTCATACATGTAGTACTGTAGAAAAACAGGGAAGGGGATTTGTGTATGTATGTGTGTGTGTGTGTGTGTGTTTCTTTTCTTTTTTTTGGGGGGGGGGGAGAGGGGTGGGGTGGGTATTAAGAAGTTGGAACAATAATGAGGGGAAAGAAAAGTTAGACCTACATCGTAGATTCATCAATCAATCTGCAACGAGCAGTGTGGGAAATGGGGACATAATGAGAACAGTTGTCACAGGTTCCACGACGTCACTGTGACATTCATTTGTTTCAAGTTCTGCAGGGGAAAGTTTAACCGGGGAAAAAAAAAAAACATTTTTAGGTGCGTTGCTGAAAAAAAAAATGACTTGTTTACCACCCTCGGATTATTCAGCGAATTTTCTATATCATTCTGTTGACAGGCCAAGTATTTTTCTCTATTTCTCTACAGGAATCGGTACCGCAGAATCTAACCATACAGGAAATTTTTTTTGAGAAAGTTATATATCTTCTGAGAGACCTAAGACACAGGGAAAGAATGGATGGGTAAGGACTGGGACAAGAAAACTGGAAAATACCTTTGAATGGAACTACCATCTGACTGTCGGTAAATCATTGAACGATGACACATTATGGGACCCTGCACATAATTCTTTTCTTCTTTGTTTGACTAAAATACCACTTGTGTGGTAATGATACACTTTTGGGGGGAGGGGGGTTGTGTGAAATACCACTCATGAAAAAAAAAAAAAAATCACAAGGAAAAATCATACTTTGTTCTAAGTTCTCTCTCAATACGCAACATTTTCAAATACTTTCATACAAATAAGAAAATATCAGATTTCTATATTTGTACTTCAGATCTTCCAAAATGAAATATGACACAAGGTATGACACAAGGGGGCATTGTATAGAGTGGAACTGAAGTGTATCAAATTCTGGTATTCTAAAATTCTACACAAATGTTAGTATGTAGGCTGTCATAACACATGACTAGAACATTTTCATGTTTAAATTGCTTCTACCTAGAAAAAGATATTAAAGCAGTGACTAAGTACAGTGAAAATATAATTTAAATCTGAAAAATTACAAGAAAGTTGGTAGAATCCTTGTAATCAACAAACTGCTATGTGACTGTCATCATAACCACTGTAGAATTAAGCAACATGTGTAGCTTCACAATCGTGTACATTTTAAAACTTTGTGTCTTGTGATCATGAAACTCTTGGCTTTCCAGATTCTTTGATTTTGCTTCATGCATTTGATTCATCTGCGGCATGGACTCTGGAATGTCTGAGCCGAGTACACCTATCCCGCGGTTTCCAACACGAATCTCTGTCAAGCCAGAGAGGATAGCTTTTACAGTCTTGAGGTCGCTTTCATGGACCCCTTGGGCATGTGGTTTAAAGTTACCCCACAATTTCTCCCTACTTCTTTGGGACAGAGCACACAAAGCAGAATTTGCAACTTGATAATGAACTCCTTTCTCTCCATAAATGTCAAATCAGTACGCCAAGGAGGAGAAATCTATTGGGGCGTTTCACCTCCCCAGCCCATCCCCCCCCCCTCCCTCTTTTCTTTTTTGCCCTCTTTCCTAATGTGGCATTATTGTAGAACTGTTTCATTAGAGCTGGGGGCTTGAACAGATATAGAACTCCAAAAGTAGGTCTGGTGTTCGGGAGACGCATAACAAAAATAACAAATGAAAAAAAAAAAACAGAGACAATGCAAGAAAAAAGAGAGTGTGAAACAGGAGGCAAGCTAGGTAAAAGGAATGAGATACCCAGGCAGGTGAATTTCAAAATCTGAAATTCTGGCAAAACATTTCAACAGAAGAGAAATGAACTTTTTCAAAACTTCACACTGACTGAAACACACAAATGTCTGATGGAAATGATTCTCTTGAGCAGAAATGCATCGAAAACACTGCTTCAGATTTGCTGTTGTTGTTGTCTTACATCCTCCGATGTACGTAATATGGGTCATACCCATCGCTGCCTCTTCAAGCAAGCAACATTACGACAATGAACTTGAAAGAATTGTTACAGGCAGTTAGTTACCAACTGCAAAATCAGCTGTGACCTAAAAACGGAGCATAGGCACATTTCGCTTCATCTCTCTCCTTCTCCCCGTTTAAATCTCCTTCCTGCCCGAGTTGAAAACATGTCATATCACAAGTGATTTACCATCAACTACTTCATGCTACATCCATTCCTCTCCCCCTCACAACCACATCTTTTTGTTTTCTTCTCTATCCTTCTCTCATTTCTCTCTCAATCAGTCTATCCCCCTTCTCTTCCATCCCAAACTCTATTTTCTCTGTCATGGCCGGAGTGTAAACTGTCATAACATTGCAGATTGCTGAGTGTCTCCACGTCCCTTTCACACTCGGCTCACTGTTTCAACAGGGGCTGCACTCAATTACATTTTAGGTCTGAAATGCCCCTCCCTAATGAACTCCTGGTTTACTAGTGATGAAGCAGAGTAGAAAATTGGAGCATCAGTTACCCTCCTCACCCCGTCTCCATTTTATGGAATTACCTTTAAATGGTTCAATGTTGGTTCATTCACAGGCTCCAATCAGTTTTCTAGGACTGTCATTTACCTCTGCTCGGACCACAGGCATGATACGCTACACAGAACATCAGGGGATTTCTGGTTCCGATGGGGTTAAATCTCTCAAGCAGCAAGGTCGTGTAGCACTTCATGACTTTTCGCAGAGGGTTTTATCGCATTTCAGCCCAAAGAGCAGGATGAAAAATTCATCATTGGTATTTAAAGGGGCAGGCTAGTAACTGATCAGTGGGAATCAGTGGAAATGCTGGGAGATGATTGTTTCAATCCTTATGGGATTCATTCAAGAGTTCATTGTATATCTATTGTTGTGTGAAAATGATTTGCTTCAGAAATGGTCTCATATTCAAGTAATGTGCAGTTTAATGCTTCCAGGTTAGCGTCCCTGGTCAGTGACGGAGCATTAATCTGCACATTACTTGAATATGAGACCGTTCTGAAGCAAATCATTTTCACACAACAATAGATATACAATGAACTCTTGAATGAATGCCATAAGGATTGGAACAATCATCTCCCAGCATTTCCACTGATTCCCACTGATCAGTTACTAGCCTTCCCCTTTAAGTCCTCAGGAAAGCATGCAGGCTTCTTCTGGCTGGATCGGCTAGAGTTCAACTAGTAACCAAAGTCATTCCGAAATGGGCATCTAACTGCAACCCCCCCCCCCCCCTTCGTTTGAGGAAAAGGTGATGTGAGTTCCATGCAAGTCTCTACTCAGAGGCACATTTTTCACTCCCTTTTTCCTGAAAGGCATGGGGGTTAGGCCCAAAAAAAAAATTGTTGCATTGGCGCAACCCGCCCGACCCTAAAAATTCCACCGACCCCATGTTTTTTTATTATTTTTTTTGCTATCGATATCAAATATCTTGTTGATTGCGATCGCGATCGCACAAACCCGGAAGTGGAAACGGCTCTGGGGATATCGGATGTACGAGGGAGAGATCTAGCGCCTCGCATAAGCCTTCCTTGATCAGTACGTCATCTGTTTCCAACACGGACACGTACTCTAACAAGATTTATTCAGTGTATACGTAGCATTCACACTGCGATGTATTGTGCACAGTTTTGCCATAGGTTTCTTGTGTGGAGAACTTACACGAATCTGTATATGTGGGACTGTAATAGAGATCGCCGTGTGCGATGAAAAGATCGTACATATGGGTCAATTTGCATCTATCTTATCTAAGTCAAAATAGTAAAATATGAAGTGAAAACATTCAGGATAGGGATTTCAACATCTTTAAATTCTGTGAAGGGGTATAATTCCAGTAATATCGGCCTCATAAATGATTTGTAGAATAGATGAACACAGCACATTCGGTGCAGCAGTTGTAACTGTTTACTGAGCTGAGCACGAGTTTTACACGTAAAATGCAGGTAGCAAAAAAAAAAAATAAAAAAAATAAAAAAATCCGCCCGACCGACCCTATTTGAAAATCTCATGTTACGCCAATGCAACATTTTTTTTTTTTGGCCTTATGTGGCTAGCTAGTGTCACTCCTTCTCTCTTACTGGATTGCACCCATCACTGTACAGATCAGATAAACTTGTCATCAGTGACAAGTTGTCATAGATGTGACAAGCTACTGAAATCCTTGCATCTGATTGGCTGAGAGCAAATTTGTCATAGAAATGTGGCAGTTGTCACTGATAACAAGTTTTATGAAACGGGCCCCAGGAGTTGCTACTGATGAAAGAAAACATACAAGATCAGAAGGACAAAGGAGAAGAAGATGATGAGAAGATGAAGAAGAAGGAAAAGGGATTGATATGAGAAAACAAAGGATCGGAAGATGAGGAAGAGTAAAGGAAAGTGAGAGATGAGGAGGCAATGAAGGATGAAGGGAAGGAGGACAAGAGGACGGAAAGGAGAGTACAGATGAGGAGAAGAACAAAAAAGATGATATGGCAAAGATGATCATCGCAAGGAGCAGGGTGTTTAACCCGGTGAAGTGGTCCCGCCTCACATCCAACTGGACCCCATGGAAGACCAGCTTAGCATAGCTGAATATGGGCTATCTAGCCATCTTCTCAGATGGAAATGAACAAACAAACAAACAAACAAACAAACAAACAAACAATGGAAGAAGAAGATGATGACGATGAATAAGAGGAAGAGGAATAAGAGGAAGAAAAGGATAGAATGAAGAGAAAAGAGCAGTCTCGTGCACAGGGCAGAAACCCAGCGTGCCGACTACCTCCTCCTTCTTCTCTAGCAAACATTTGGCTAGCTGGTCCAGATTCGATACCCAGAGCGTAAACAGCTGGCTTAAGGAGCCAAATCCCCCAGGGATGACAGGATGACAGGGGATGCTGAGGGCAGAGAGAGACATCTGTCACAGGCAATCTCCGATTCTCCCGTGGGGAGGAATGACACCATCTCATCCCCATTGCTCCTCCTCCACCTTTGCCGCCTCCTCCTCCTCCTCCCTTCCTCCTCCTCCTCCTATCCTCCTCCTCCCCCTTCCTCCTCCTCCACCTCCTCTTCCTCCTCCTCCACCTCCTCTTCCTCCTCCTCCTCCTCCTTCTCCCCCTCTTCCCCCCTCCTCCTCCCCCTCCTTCTCCTCCCCCTCCTCCTCTCCCTTCCTCCTCCCCCTCCTCCTCCTCCTCCCCCTCCTCCTCCTCCCCTCCTCCCCCTCCTCCTCCTCCACCTCCTCCTCCGCCTCCTCTTCCTCCTCCTCCTCATCCTCCTCCTCCTCCTCCACCTCCTCCTCCTCTTCCTCCTCCTCCTCCCCCTCCTCCTCCTCCCCTCCTCCCCCTCCTCCTCCTCCACCTCCTCCTCCGCCTCCTCTTCCTCCTCCTCCTCCTCATCCTCCTCCTCCTCCTCCTCTTCATCCTCCTCCCAGAATGTCTCCTTGCTCTTTTCCTGAAACGTCAGGAGGGGATTCGCTGTGATGGTCAGAAGTTCACCTGCCCAGGCTGGCTATCAAAACTTGACTCGCTCAGGAAGAGATGGAGAGAAACATGCACACGTCAAGTCTCTATGAAATAGTCTCTGTAGTCCACGTTATGGGAGCATCCCAATCACCACAGACCTAAGGAATGGTTGGGGCATGTGTGCTCATCGCGATTCTCACCATCAGAGAAGTGACACAGGGATCTGTTTTCAATTTACACTCAGCATCACCTGTGTGCCTCCTTCAAAATTGCTATGCTTAGCAAGTGAGATAATAGAATGCATTAAAGAAAATCGTCCTCATCATTAACTGTGCCATCACAATCGCCTCTAGTCAAATGTGGGATATCATCCAGTCTGGTGGACATGTCTTCAAAGATTGACAATGGTGACAGTCTCATCATAATGTTATCTTACAATAAATAAGTGTCTGCACTTCTCAGGAGTTAACAGTAAAAATTTCAAACATTATAAAGAAAAAGATTTTCCTCAAACTTCACAAGTTATATATCACTTATTCATGGATCATTATTCCATCATGGAAAAAAAAGAGAAATTAAAAAGGAGCAACCAACTTTCATTCAACCATTAATGATGAAACAGTTCAGTGGGATGTTATTCATATGAATAACTATAAATGTACTGTTGAAACACAACTTCGTTCCTTTTATTTTAAGGTTTTTCATGATGTTATTGGTTTAAATGCATTCTTATTTAAGATTAAAAGAATAGAACACCCAAACTGTATGTTTTGTAGTCAAGAACAGGAAACTGCTTTTCATCTATTTGTACACTGTCCTAAAACACTACCTTTATGGAAAAAATTATTTGATTTCATAGAGGAAAAGACCAAAAAGGTATATACCTTTTTGCCTTTTAATATGATGTTTGGTGTAAATAATGACGTAGAATTTTGTACATGTATAAATTTTTTATTTCTTTGTCTTAAGTTTTATATATATAGATGTAGATTTCAAGGTTCAACTTTGAATTTTGATGCATTTATGGCTTTAGTAAAGTATAAACAGAAAACTGAATATGCTATAGCACAAAAGAAAGGTAAATTACAATTTCATTTGAGGAAGTGGTCCATGCTTTTGTAATCGTTGATCCTCTATTTTCTTATATCTCATAGACATCCATCTTCTTGTGTTATTCCATTATGGCAGATAGTTTAATGTGACTTGTTTACTGAACCCTTTTTAATGCTATAGGCTGGACATTTGTACATTGTTTTTATTGTGTGCTTTGTTTGTTTTATGGTTGCATAAAAAAATAAAAAGAGAGAAAAAAAAAGAATCTTTCGTGTGGTACAAAAGAAAAAAAAAAAAAAAAAAAAAAAAAAACTTTCATTCAACCACAATTCTCTAACATATCAAGAACTAGAATTGAACATCACAGTCGGGCTTGATCAATATTCCATTTCCTTTTCTCATCCTCCCAAATCAACCTTTTTTCCTATTTTTGTTTTCTGCCAAAAAAAACCTTAACCCTTGATCTTGGGGACATGATCAGTCATATATGAATCTAAGAAGGGAATTACAATATGTGAATGGTAGAGGGATATATATACTCCAATAAGAGAGGATTGATGCATTATATGCACCCTTCTCAAAAATACTGGCATAAAAAGAGTAGACTTTATTCTTTAAAAATAAATGCAGTTTCTTGCCACATTCAATAGTGAAACTTTGTTGCTCTCCTTTGACACAATCAAAATGATATGTTAGGGCAACTTTCACTTCAGATGGCATCAAACAAAATGCCTCCTCCTCAATGCATACATCTTTCCAATTTTTTCACTGCTGTATTCGAGTGATGAGAGATTGACTGTCACCACGGCAACGATGAGTCCACCGTCCAATCCTTCCAGATAGTCATGGGCAGTGTGCCCTGAGGATGACCTTGCATCAGGAGTCATCTGCCCGGTAACCTACTTGATGTGATGACGGGACTGGGAGAGCGAGAGAGGGAGGGAGGGGCTTAAATCTTCCATCTTGTCCGACAAATACTGGGTCGTCAATCTCCACTCGTCAAAACCACATGACAGGACGATTACCCGTGACATCAGAAACTTGTCACAAACATCTCAAACTTCTCTGGGACGTCTTCAACTTCTCTCTGAATTACGATGACACTCCAATATTGTAGGCATGAGAGGACGATTACCCGTGACATCAGAAACTTGTCACAAACATGTTTAACTTCACCACAACATCTTCAAATTTCTTCTGCATTACGATGATACGACAATATCATACGTTGGGGGGGGGGGGGGTGTGATAGTAGGCAGACTTTGGGAGGAGAAAGTCTTATATTCGCTCCAAGGGATAATAATGGCTCAACATGACTAGGGGCATTTCCTCTTGTCTCCCCGATGCAGCAACCCATCAATGGCAGGAGACATGCCTTTCCCACACCAGTTTGAGGTAAAAAAGGGGAAGCAGTAAAATCTATCTTGTTTGTAACATCCTGCGCCCACTCGCAGATACTCACTTACAAGGGGAAATCTTACAGGCTTGGAGTCGACACACAAAAGTTTGAGGAAAAACAAACAAACATTGCAATAAAAGAGGGAGCAATGACCAAAAATGTTGGTCTAATTTGTGATAACTCATCACACAGAAAGCATCATGTGACTTGTCAGTTTTTGAATGACAGGATAAGAAGAAAAATGTAGTTAACCCGTTGAAGACGAGTCCCAAGAATACTCAGGCAGGTGTCCACGGGAAATGCACGTTACAGCAAAATCAGTCCATCCTCAACGGGTTAATGGCTGATCAAACTGCACACACCCACATGTTTATTACTGATTTCAGACCTGGTTCATCATATTTATTCAAGCAATTTGTATCCTCATTTGCTTGCTGCTGTAAGGGTTATGAGGACTCAGAACTCATCTAAGATTTTACACCATCAGATTCCCTCCTAAAACTTTGCTTAAAAACACTCTACACTTCAGAGACATTCTTTAAAGGACAAGTTCACCTTCATTAACATAAGGATTGAGAGAATGTAGCAATATTAGTAGAACACATCATTGAAAGTTTGAGGAAAATCAGACAATCCGTTCAAAAGTTATGAATTTTGTAGTTTTTGTGCAGTCACCGCTGGATGAGAAGACTACTGCAGTGTATGATGTCACATGTGTACAACAATATAAGGAAAATATAAAGAGAATTTCACAAAATTTCATCTTTTAAAGAAAGTACACATTCCCTTAACTCGTTACTGACATATGTTATGGGTAATATTATTCCCATTGCCTTTAGAAAGAGGCAAATCAAGTGCTCTTTTATGATGTGAAAAAAGTGAAAATATGTTGAATTTTCTTTACATTTTCTTTATACTGTTGTACTCATATGACATCACGAGCCTTAGTAGTCTCCTCATCCAGCGGTTCCAACACAAAAATTTTAAAAATTCATAACTTTTGCATCGATTGTCCAATTTTCCTCAAACTTTCACTGATGTGTTCTACTAATATTGCAGCATTCTCTCAATCCTTATGTTTATGAAGGTGAACTTGTCCTTTAAGTTCTCAAGTTAAGGATGAGAGTAGTGATGAAAATTATTATAATCATTGTAATACTAGATATCAATAATGGTATTGATGAACATGCTAATAAATGTGATGATGATAACAGATATAATGATGATTAACATAACAGTGATGAATGTACAATAATAATCATTATACTTTTGATAACTAGGATCATCATCACCATCACAACAATCATGAGGTGAGACCATTACCTTGCACACAGCCTATCACGGTCATCTTTACCGCTGCTTTCTAACACCTAATCAACACCTTGAAACGATCAACAACCCCTTTCTTGCAGAGCGCCTGCCACCTCATAGGCTCTTAGTCCGATTCACGAGAGATGAACAGGTTTCTCTCTCAATGGCTGTCTCCTCATTTTGTTCGTTCTCTCTTTTTTTTTTCTTCTAGTAATTCAATTATCACTCCACCGCCAACGGGATACTTCCGACAGCTTCCTGAGGTAGAATTAGAAGGGAGGGTTGGAAGGGGTGGGTCATTACATCACCCCCCTTTTAATGCCCCTTTTGTTACGATTATTCGCCCCTACCACGGAGGTCCTTTGGAAACCCTACGAAGTACTCCTCGGCCTCCTTTGGGAGGGAGAGAGAACTCTGGGCTTAACGGAACGCAGAGATGACTGCACAAAGAGCGACTGGCATGTTTCATTGATTGCCTACAATTTAAATCCTGCCTGCGCTAAGACATGCCGTAGGAAGCCCTAAGCAGTGAAAAGTAAATCCTCGGTCATATCCCGGAGTACAATCTACTGTAAGCTCTCTTTGATCGGTCCACTCTCCACACAGAAGCAAATCAACTACCACTGCCCAGTGCTTGATGTTTAAACCTTAATCACGCTCTGAATCAGGTTCTTGCTAAAGGTACCAATAAAACGTGACTTTCACCCAACCAAATCTGTAAATTTGGCTTCACAGCCACTGTTTGAGTGTTTCTATAATCTCATGCACCAAGTTCAAAGACTAATACTTACAGTGATGGTGCATCTACAGTTGTATACTAATAGAGTTGTGTGGCACAAGAAAATGAAAGCATCGAGTCGCAAAAGAAGCATGTGGAGTGTTTAGAGTAAAATTACTGAAGAGAACTTGAAAGATGGACTTCAATTTCAAAAATTGCAGAAGTAAATGATTTCTGTAAGACACACAAACGAGAAAATACAATTTTCTAGTGGCATATAATTTGTATGCTGGTGGCAGAGATACTTTTTGCTAAAGAAAAATAAACAAACAAACAAAAACATTCAGCCGGTGTCTTGGCAAAGCAAAGTCAAATCATGATACATGGCACATTGTTTCTCTAAAGAGCGCCACTAGTAGACTGCTCACATTTATGTGAGGACTTTGCACAATATTCAGACAACCATATACTCTAGTCTAGTATTCAATCCCTTCTATTAAGAATAAGTGAAGAGTTTGTTTGCAAAAACCGATAAGTCCATATTTGCCAAATGGAGATATTTGCGATTAAAGGTTAAAAAAACAAAGAGAATAATAAGAAAATTTTTGCTTCTTTTGACCATAACTTCAAAAATGTGCCTTTATATGTAGTGACCAATATATCATTTAAAAGGTATTATTTTGTACTTTATGACAGAAACCGTACTTAAAAATCTTCAAAAATGGACTTATCGGTTTTGGCAAACAAACTCTTCAAGTACTATTACCAGGGGGAAAAAGGAAAATAAGCAGTGTTTCCCACTGCCATTTTCCCTTCTTTTTTTTCCCTTGTAATTTCTTTATTTTTTCCCATTTTATGTGATTTGTTTATTGTTATGCTAATGTGTTTATGAATCTTGAAAGTTTATAAAAATATTAATAATAAAAAATAATAAGTACTATGAATGCATTGTGACAGAGGAGAAACAGAAACGGAAAGGGGAAGATAGAGATGGATTTTGGAAAGCTAAGAAACAAATGAACATGAAGCGGTAAATACAATATTACTATTCAATCTCTCAAGCTATCAGAGAACTCTATGATAAATGGTGTGGGGGAGGGGGGCAGAGAACGAGGAATATAAACATATATGTGAGAGAGATAATGGGAGAGAGGGGGAAGGAATGAGAGAGAGAAGCAGGATAAGGGGAAGAAGATAATATGCATTTTGAGAGGGGGATATTTCTAGTTTGCGCCTCCTTTACACTGTCACGGGGAATCAGGAGAGGAATTCTTGAGTGGGGTTAAGGTTTCAAATACCAGGAATTGATGGGGGTGGAAGAGCCCCAGCGGGGGCCAAACTCCGGCCACAGTCACTTCCTCCAACCCCCCTCAACTCTGGGAGAGGTTTTAGACTTAAGCGTGAACTCAATTATCATCACATCTCTGAATGGCATTTCTTAACACCACTACATTTTCACAAGAGCGTTCAGAGACTGAAATGGATTCTTCCTCGCTCATCACTCACCGCATATGAAATTTCCTCAATGAAAGCTGCTCAGTCGCAAACTAAATGGCCTGCCAATCAAATACAGTGGAAACTCGATATAACTACATCTGGTATAACAAAATACCTGATATAAAAAACTGAATTCTCCGGTTCTAATGAATTAACTTCTTTTGTTTTGTATTGTTTATTGACTATTGATATTAAAAACAGAAAGAACAAATTGTCTTGGTCCCAAAGATCTCGTTATACTGAGTTTTCACTGTACGCAAATATGGATGCGATATGCATATCGTGTGAAAGATTTACAGACTGGAAGTACTGTAATACACGCAATCTAAATATAAGGTCAAGCTTGTGGCTCATTCTCCTAAATACTGTAAAAGTGGAATTTTTTTACCTATTTCCTGCAACCACGAGATAGCGAAAAGTACAAGTATGCAGACATTTTGCCTGTTTTATGTACTTTTATTTTAAATTCTGATACTGTGGAGTTAAAAGCAAGTGAAATCCATCTCACTTGGGCGAGCATGAAAAATTACTTTTGTGAAAATATCCACTTTTACATAACTAGTATTTTAGAAGTCTGAGCACTGACATTGTTAGAGCAAACCTAGGATAAGTCAAGACTATGCCTCCACACCACAATGTTCAAACACGATTTGAGGAAGGCGTTTGAGAGAAGCGAGGCTCAAGTTTGTTGTCAGACTCAAGCACACATCATCCATTGGCATGAAACATATTTCTAAACATGTTAAAAAATCGTAGTTATTTCGCCAACTTAAACTGGGGTTCGTAGTTCTACATCCAAGTCTTCTTGGAAGTACAGACAAAACAATATGTACCGACATGTACAAGATCAAAAGAGATCAACCGATTAAAGGAATCCCTTCTCTTTTCTTCATTTTTTTTTTTTTTTGGGGGGGGGGGAGGGGATCTTACACAAATGCTTTATTATGTCTCGTCATCAACATTCTCAATGGCAGATTATAACAAAACGTGTTGTCTTTTACAGGAATTATGAATATTATTTCAGGCCGATGAAAATTGAACATTTCTGTTTATAATCAACACTGACAAAAATGTTCTTGTGTGTGGATATGATAAAAAGTCTACATAATACCAGTGTTTCTTGCATACACTCTGTAATGCTGGACAGTAATTCTGCACTTATTAGGAATTCTCATGCCTTCATCATCTTCCTTTAAAAAAGAAAGAAAGAAAGAAAGAAAGAAAAATTTTAATCTGCCTGTCCATTGACCATTCCACAAGAGATCTTTTTTAATTATCTGGATGCTGAATACTGGAAGTAAACTTTCTGCTCGGCTGAATTCAGCTCAGTAACTGATTCTTAAGTTTTTCCCCCTCACCAATGTAATGGAGAAGGCAGATCTCTCTAATCAGAATGAAGAGATATACGGAAAGGCTCAAAGAAACAGCAAGAGATTAAGGACAGGGCAAAAAAGGACCAACAAAAGTCCATTTTCGACAAGTCTTTCCCAAATATAGAAACATAACAAAAGGAGAAGGAGTTGGGGAGAGGGACAGAAAATCAATGAAAGTGGATATAAAACTTGGCATGAATCGCGAAGGCCGGCAAAATAATAGGGAAAGAAATTAAGCCCTCCTGAAGTCTGATAACCGTTTACCACTCATGAAAAAAAAAGACACAGAGAAAAAGTGGTAAGTATATTGAGATAATCATAATCTAGTGAAAGAAAATCTTTGTAAGAGACAGACATGGCAATTTAAAGACATAAAGACAGAGAGAGAGAGAGAGAGAGGCCTAAAAGGCAAAAAAAAAAAAATTGGCACATGCAGAAACAAACATACAGAAAAACAGAATGAGATATACAGAGAGAGAGGAACAAGGTTTCTGTGTAGTGGTACATTTTCCATGTGTAAATATCCTGAAATCAGACAAAATATTTCGCCCTACGAATAGCTTGATGAGCTATTCATACATGCGAAATCTTCTCATCATAACACTGGCAACAACAACGACAGCAACAACAAAACTAATCTGTCGGTGACTTAAAGCATTATATCTGAAGATTTTGTTCAGTGTGAATTGCTCAATTGATACGTATCACACGAAAACGTACCCACCACTGAGATTTTTACATATTTGTATTCACATTGCTGTTACCCAGACTTGAAAATATACATAAACTTGCATAATTGACCATTTTGCATATAGTCTGTGCTCATTCCTGATAAGATGTATCTTGTTTGTTTGTTTGTTTTACTCAAAGCATTACTGGATACTCAAGAAAAATATATTACAGAGGTGAATTCATGATATGTTTACAACACCAACAAAAAAGCAGAATGTAGGAATTTTTCCTAATCCCCTACCCCCCCCCCAAAAAAACCCTGTTATTATAACTACAAATACACTCGAAAACATTTTCCACTGTAGCCACCTTGAAATATACAGCAAAACAACTGCAAAACAAGAGAGAAATGCCTGCAATTATTTTACACCGAAGAATCCCAACAATTTCCTCATTCTGCAGGCAAGGCATCACTTTCTTGGCTTCCAGTTGGTAATTGATATTTGGAACCAACACTGAAATGAGGGACAATACAAGTTCCTATGACTCGGATAACAATGGCGGATAATGCAGATAGGACTGCTTGAAACTCCCTCATGCCCATCCCCTCCACACCCCCCTCCTCCTTTCTTAACCCCCCTCCCATTCTCAATCTCCCTCCTCTTCCCTTTCTACCCCCACCTCCACGCCCCCTCCCCCCTGCCCCTCACTTCCTCTCTGCCTACCCCCTTTCAAATATCACCACAGGATTGTCATTCCCAAAGAATGTGAGTAGAAAAACCACGCATTATACATCTGCAGCCAAAATGTGCCCAGCAAATTTGAGGCTTAGTGTAAAGCCTCCTCAACGTTAGTCTTGGTGCAATGCGTTTTGTGTTCATGATTTTTAACACTTGTGACATATGTATCTTCTCAAATAGTGCAATACACTTCATCCTTACAGTAACACTCATTATGATGTATTCATGCTGATTTTCATCCATCAAATTAAGACTGACAAGCGTACACTCCTCTTTCCCCCTCTACCACTGTGTCCCCCTTCCTAACCCAACTCTTCCCTTATCCTCCAGATGAATAAAGAAGTAAGTCCCAACTAAAACAAAACAAAACAAAACACAACAACGACAAATTACGAGACCATTTTGTCACTCTTCCTTTGTTAGACTTGAGTTGCACTTTATATTCCCCTGTTCTTTTTGGTTCATCACAATCGGCGTGAAGCAACAGCCAGCTGGCCCCACTGGCTCAGCCTAACGAAACCCCCCTGACAAAATGATTACCGCCGCGCGCTAAGTGGGGGAATATTCTCCGCGCACATGCTACACGTATTTGAGACATCCGGAACAATTACTGGCGAGATCTGTAAAACATACTCCACATCTTTCTCTCTCTATCTCTCTCTCCGCCTACACATGGTTCCAATAAGAGGGGGGGGGGAGGGGTCTAAGAGAAGAAGAAGAAAAGTTGTCAGGCAGCAAATGAAAGTTCGCACTCACAGATAAGGGCAGAACTCAAAGAAGTCGCTTGTCTTTGGTCACTATAGTACTCATTTTCGATTTGAATATCTGGGAAAAGAATTACTCGCCATAAAATTCCCATAAAATCAATAGGTTCTTGTTCAAGTGTGACGAGTTATGCCCATTCCAGACTGACAAACTTTGAGAGTTCTGCACTTTGTTTCTTGCTTTCAAGTTCTCTTGTATCTAGAGCACTGAGAGTGTGGAAGTGTATGGTATTCTGCTATCTCAACTTGATTCGACAGAGATTTAATGGAAGTCAAAGTTCTGTTTCATGAGGAAACATTGATATGACCATCCAACACGTAAGACTAAGAGAGCTATTGTTATTTGTAAAGATTGTAACACTGGTACAGATGAGTATGGTATATGAGATAGAGAAAGGATGTAAGCAATAGAATGCGTGAGAAGTTGTGGTATGCTGGCCCTTACTGAATGGAACTATATACAGAGTCACATTCCTTTTTCTTTTTCTTTTCTTTTTTTGAAGTAACAAATTATTCATGTGAAGGCCTGGAAATGCGTGAGAAATCGTGATCTGACTTCTACTGTGGAGGCACAAGGAGGAAGAAATCACCACAAAATGTCATACCATGATGAGATAGAATATCTCAGATTCCTTTGTGACATTGAGACGGCACGTATGAATGTCGAAAATTGCACAAAGCCAATCAATATCGCTGACAATGCACCATGAAGCCCATCAATCAAACGTCAACAAGTCGCCAGAGAAGAGCTCGATTATTTGCACATCACTTGACCCCGGAATGCCAGCCACTTTGGCTGACATTACAGCCATCAAAAGAAAAGAACAAATGAAAAAAAAAAATCATCATAAATGGAAAGGGGAGGGGGAGGGGGGTAGAAGCTATTGCAGCAACAATCCCCGAATATGAAAACCACATAACTGAATGAAAAATCCTCCGGCTCAGACGTCTGCTTGAGATATGATCGATGGCTATCGGTGACAACAAGACTCATCGCAGCGAGCAATCTGTCATTTGACAACTCCGGGCCGTGCATGAGCTCTAATTTTGCCGACAACCCCCAAATCACTTCAAAAATGCAAACATTTTGTTCTGCATTTAAGATCTGGCATCGTTGCATCCCCAGGCAAGAATGATATTCACTTGGTGGAATATGAGAATTAATTTGGTCCATGAGTAATGGCAGAAGTTCAGAATATGGAAACTGTGATACCTGCCTATGGTGGCATGAAAACCACATAACTGAATGAAAAATCCTCCGGCTCAGACGTCTGCTTGAGATATGATCGATGGCTATCGGTGACAACAAGACTCATCGCAGCGAGCAATCTGTCATTTGACAACTCCGGGCCGTGCATGAGCTCTAATTTTGCCGACAACCCCCAAATCACTTCAAAAATGCAAACATTTTGTTCTGCATTTAAGATCTGGCATCGTTGCATTCCCAGGCAAGAATGATATTCACTTGGTGGAATATGAGAATTAATTTGGTCCATGAGTAATGGCAGAAGTTCAGAATATGGAAACTGTGATACCTGCCTATGGTGGCATAGTTTGACTCGGCCTGTTACCTTCGTCACATACCACTCGTTGAGGTTTCAGTACAGTTTTTTTTTTTTTTTTTTTTTGTGGGGGGGGGAGGGAGGAGGGAGGAGATGATAGAGAATATCTTTTAGAAAAGGAATCTATAGGAAAATACATAAACGATAGCTCATTTGATTCATTGCAACCTGCAAATTATCTATGAAATTATATGAGCTTTGAGCTCTGAAGCCCAAGAATATTATTCTTTATATTACTTTATACCAGGCAAGATATATTTTTCCTTCTGAATGAGTGATATATCTATACAAACAGTGTAACTTGCAGATTTTTGCATTATAAAATAAGAGACAACATCATGAGTTGCCTCCTAAAACACACAAGAATACAAGGGGAAAAAAAACATAGGCCCTAAATGATTCCAATGGTTGATAATATATATGAGTACCCTGGCACTAATTTGTGCAATTGTTGCCTAAGCTATTAAAAACTGCAATTCCCTCTAAAAAGCATTCATCAAATTTGCAAACTAGTCCATCCAGTCAGAGAAGGAGAAAAGGAAAGAAGAGTTCTTTGGATTCCCTCCCTTGTAGCATTTGTGGGCGATCATTGGCATCATGCATTGGGCTTCATTCTGTATGCAGCAAAAACTAACATTTAGTGCATTTATTGACTCACTTCTGACGTAGAATTGAGGTTTCCAAACAACTTTCAGAGAGATTCTGGCAGTTGATAAATGCAAAGTTGATTTGATTATGGGGTTAGAAACACCTTTCTGAAACGCCGAAAAGAGTGCGATCGCAAACACATTTCTGTGGAGATGATAAATGCAAAGTCGTTTTGAAACACGCTTATACCTCAGACCTGCCCATGCCAACCACTGCCAACTACACACTTTTGATCCTTGGATCAAACTGAGCAATGGAACTGCGCAGTGAACAAGGCCTCCCTCTCAATTCAGGATAGCAAAAATAAATGCAACAACTCAAGAAATGCGATCCAAAAGGCCTTTGTAAATGTGTTATGATACTGGGTATTGAAACGTGTTTCAAACATGGAAAAGATGAACAACGCAGCCACTGATGCAGTACAACTTCAAAACAAGTTCTCCAAAAGTTCAAAGACTTTCTCTCCCCCCACCCTTCTCTGACTAAATGAGGAAAATCAATAATACATACACAACAGAGATTGGGACTGGGTGGTCAAGATGACCGACAAAGGAAAGTCGCTGCTCATCCATTTCTAAGAAGCTTCAATCACCTGTGGACATACCAATGAGTACGTAATTAGGAGGCAAGATTGGGATGGTAATTTGAACAAAGTAAAAAGGTGTTGCGATACATCTGCTGGTGTTATAGATTGCATCCTGTGTAAAGGAAAGAACTCTACAGCCTCATCATCCAACTACTAATAGCCTAGAACAGCTCAGAGTTTTCATCTACAGCCTGCCGGGGGCCACCGCGTGCTGTCGTGTACCACACTGTTAATTGAAGGTATTAAGGGTAGAGTAGGTGGAGAAGATACAGGTGCTTGAAATCACACAGGTGCTTACAACATGATATATTATCTTACAAAGGCTCTTCACTGCCTTGGTTCTTTAGACTGTCCCCCTACTCTAAGCACCTACTTTCATCCAACAGGCAAGTCCAACCCCTCCCTTCTCTCCCCCCCCCCCCCCCCCAAAAAAAAATAGCAATGGTTCTTAAAAACTGATTTGTTTGTAATGTGATGCCTAAAACTAGTCTCGTGTGTGGCCAAAACAAACAAACAAACAAACATACAATTACCTACCCTGCTTCAGGCATAAAAATCATGCACAGTTTAAGAATCAAACTGCTTTGGATCTAACCAAGTGAGATTTTTTGTTTTTGTTTTGTGTGTTTATTGTTGTTTGTTTGTTTGTTTTTGGCTGTGTGTGAATGACAACATATTAAATTCATTTTTTCATTGGATTCCAAGAACTAATGAGACTTGTGTGCAAATGGACCAAACATAGTCTTCTAGCTTTTTGCACCTTCACCTTCCCCCTCCCCACCCCCCCCCCCCCCCTTCCTGGACTGAGGAGAGAAGGGAAGCTGTTTTAACTTCACAACTCTCCCTTACTAGTCCATGGTTTACCCTGAGAATTTCATTCACAAGACCTCATCCTGTTTCTTCTTCATCTCCAGGGCCTTCCATAATGTTCCACATTCCAGCACATTACAGTCTCACCCCAGTCAAGTTGTGTCATTCCGTTGGAGACTACATGAGGATTTACCACATGGTGAACTGGCTGCTACACCCACTGACTATAACATGTGCCTCTCCCATCTCCATCCCTACCCTTCCCCAATTTCCTGGTCCCACCCCCCCCCCTATTTGGTCAGTCTCTCCTGCATGTACACATTCAAATTCACGGCTATTTCCCATGCCTCCCCCCCCCCCCCCCCATAGCAACAATCTCTTTGATTCATCTGTATCAGCTATAAAACATACCTCTTTACCTGGGCCCTAGCCTGTTGCAAGAAAGTTGCAATCAATTGCAAATAATTGCTAATTTTGAAACAACCATTCTGATTGGCTCAGGGTCTGCCCTATTAAGAAGACATGCATGCAACAATGATTTTGATTGGCCAGTGACAATCAGTTGCAAGTTGCGTTTAAACGCAAAGTTTCTAGCAACGGGGCCCTGGAGTCCAGTTTGCCTGCATTATTTCTCATGCTCTCTGTTTTGTTTTGGTGTTTTTTTTTTTTGATAAAAACATTTGTGTCAAGGTATGTTCAAAATATGGATAGTTATAAAAAGTCAGTAAATTGATTTGTATACAAACTTCTGTCACTATATATCATTATCATTTACTAGACATTCATGTCCATTTAGCACTCACTGATCATTTTGTCTACAATCATCGCCCTCAAACCCATGTTTCCCTCAAACATACATAGGCTCTACTTCTCCATCCCCCAACATAGTTTACATGTACCTGATGATATTTGGCAGTATTAGATGCTTACTACCTACATATTCTAATTCATCTCTAACCCCCACCCCCCCCCCCCGACTGATGACATTTGGAAGTAAGACTCACTGTACTATCCCCCCCTCAAAAAAAAAAAAAAAAATAGGGGAAAAATAACAACGAAGACAATCACAACTTCTGCAGCTTATCGTATACAGCCAATTAATATCCACCCTTCCCCCGTGTCAAAACATGACGAGTGTTAAGCATCAAACGGTAGTCCCAGGCTAGTGAGTCACCCTCCGGTGGCTATGAAACGCAAGTTTGACCCAACGTCTCGACGACTGACGGGTACCAACTCCTTGGGATCCCCCGAGTGATTCATCAGATCGGCTGATCTCTGAAAAAATGAAGCCGGCGCAAAAAAACAACAATGAAAAGTACACCTCCCAGGGGCAATTTCAGACAGTAACATATTTTCGCTCATTTGCACTACATTCTGGCTCATGATGCATCAAACACTGATGTATTTCTTCGACTTGGGACTTACATCTTTTAAAGCACCTAAACATTACTGATGTTTTGTTTTCATTTTATTTTGGAAAACAATCAGAGCTCAAGGTGATGTGACCTACCAGGTCATAGGTCACAGGTCATTTGAATAACTCCTAAAAAATCATTGGCCTTTGGTATCGTTCCCTGACTCTGGGCAATTCACCTGTGTAGGTTATTTTGCATGCTGCTTCAATTATTTACCAAAATAATGACCTAAAGTATTTCCCCTTTACCCTGTTCCCATCTAACACAAGACTATTGCAAAAATAAAATGTAGTATATCCTGCTCCTTTGGTTGCAATGATGCGGTTAGATGCTGTACAGAGTAGATGGTTTCAAAGTATTGTCAATTTATTGCACATTGTAATCCTCAATTTCTAAAAAAACAAAACAAAACCTGAGCCTTGCTTGGAAAAGTACTAAAAGGGAACACAGACAATTGCAACTGATTAACAAATTGCCCTACATCGACGTAAATAAGCACTGAATTGATCAGTGTTTCAGTAGTAGCCATGACAAAAGAAATCATGGGCATACATACTCGGGCAAGATTCAAACCTACGACCTCCTGATCTCTGGAAAGGCGTCTTATCCACTAGACCACCAAGCTTCCATCCAACAGCAAGTGCTGGTTCTGGGAGAATCTTTTGGAACACAGACAAGCGCACAACTTGCTCTGACATGCGATGGAGGCTATGATGCATATTCTGGGAAGAATGAGTCTTGTCAAATGTCGGTCTAATCAGTTCCAGAATCTTTGCACCAGGCTCAACTTCAACAGTCCACATTACGGGATCACTAACTTTGATACAAATTGAACATACGGCATTTCAACGGCGGCTATTCAAAATTTTTTTTGTTTGTTGTTGTTTTTTTTAGTAATCTGAGTGTCCTCATTGTTACCACTTCTATTCACTACTATCTCACACCATTACTGCATTATAAAGCGCTGTACAATAAAGGCTGTTTAACGTACAAGTCAAGTTTTGTGTATGCCCACAGGAATGTTGTGTGTATAATTCCAAACATGTAGATCAATAAATAAGCAATAAAGTTCCAGTACTAACAAAAATAATAATTTTGACATCAATTATAATTATAATTATAATAATTATAATTCAATTTCGCTACATCACGTACAATGATATTGAACCCTGATGCATTTTAGACTTCACAGGGACTAACCCTCTCATAATTCTTTTTCTGCTCAAACTCTACCATGAGCACATGGTATACCACATAACGCAACACCAAGACCAATGCTTGCTTCAAATCAAGACCAAAGCATTTGCAACTGTTTACCACTTGTAAAGTTCAACAACCTGTGCAAGATTTGCTTACTGCCAGACAAGGAATCTCGCATTTGTGAAATTCCTCACTGTGGATGAAGACGGTAAAGTTGTACCCCTCTTTGGGAATCTGCTCCCCTCCAAACACAGCCCTCCTTTATTGCACCAATCAAACATCAAAAGAATCGTCCCCCTATACCAGTTACTGGCTTCCCCCCTTTCCTTTTTAATCGCTGTTGATTTTCGGCCCAATTTCCGAAACCCCTGGCACATAAAAAATCTCCAACCTTACCATCACAAATTGAATGCACCGGCACCTTATCCTGCATGCAAACACTGGCTCCCGGAACACTGTTTACTCCGGGGGATAGGAGGTTCATTAACAAACCGCATTCGTTTACCTCGAGCCAACACATTAACAGAAATATCTATACATCTGAAGAGTTTCTCACCATGTACAGGATGTCTGGTGCGAAAAGAAAAAGAAAGGAAAGATGGGGGAAATGTAGTCACAGAAAATGAAATCACACTTGTATATAAACACAGTCACAAAAAAAATTGATGAGGAAGTTTGTAGCTATACTGAAGCAAGTATGACATAGTACAGTGTACGTGATCCAAATGGTGAAGGTGTGTTTCAGATATTCAAAGACTGGACTTATATTTGGTATTTATACTAATATATTAAAAGAGTGGACTTATATATGGTATATTCATATATTCAAAGACTGGACTTATATTTGGTATATTCATATATTCAAAGACTGGACTTATATTTGGGATATTCATATATTCAAAGACTGGACTTATATTTGGTATATTCATATATTCAAACACTGGACTTACATTTGGTATAGTCATATATTCAAAGACTGGACTTATATTTGGTATATTCATATATTCAAAGACTGGACTTATATTTGGTATATTCATATACTCAAAGACTGGACTTTGGTATATTCATATATTCAAAGACTGGACTTAAATTTGGTATATATCTGTTTTCTCTGCTTTGACTCCTGTGAAAAGTATAGCAGACACAGATACCTTGTAATGTTACTGATATAATACATATTAAGTTTACCTGAAACGATCCTCCTGTCTTCAATTAGTCTCAAATTCCAGCTGATTCCGTTCTCCTTTGAGGTGTACACAGAGATAGATGTAAGTCCAAAGAAAATCTCACAACAAAGTCCCTGTGAAGTGGCAAGTGACATAAAATCATAATGATTACAAAGAGTTTTGAAAAATCATAATGATTACAAAGAGTTTTGAAAAATCATAATGATTACAAAGAGTTTTAAGAAATCATAATGATACAAATAGTTTTGAGAAATCATAATGATACAAATAGTTTTAAGAAATCATAATGATACAAATAGTTTTAAGAAATCATAATGATACAAATAGTTTCGAGAAATATAAGTCAAAAAGTATATATTTCACTCATATAGCATTTGTCATCTTACCCCATTTCATCAAAGTGATAGGAAAACATTCAACATATATCCACTGCAAATCTTGATTCCAAGGATAAGAGTATTGTATACACTGTATGCCAAAGGTTACCGAAATCTGAACAATTTCTTTCTAAAATCTAAGAATTGAGAAGATGTTGCAGCTCTAGGCGCATTACTGTAAAACCAGAAGTGTTTGAGTGCCTGAAACTATCACAAATTTCACAAGGTGCCAAGATTCAGAAAAGTAAACTGCACGAAAAAGTGTTAGTCCACACAACGCATCAAATGCAAACGTGGCGATTCATGGAAGTTTCATGCCACGAATAAGGCAATCCGATCCAATTTGTAAAAGGTTCATGCTACAAATGTTTCTGGTTATGTGTTACATTGTGTGGAACTGCTGTATGTTTTGAGTGCTGTGTTATCTTTGAAGAGGTTCCATAAAGTTATTCTTTGAACATGCTGATAAAGGTGAGGGGTGCTTTACAGGAAATTTAACATAGCAGATATTCTAGACATGGCACATATCTCAAGTACAATAAACAATGTTAACAAATGAATAAACAAGTCTTAACGCTTATCTGATCTGACACTGCATGATTCCTTTATAACCCGTTGAGGACGGACTGATTTTGCTACAACATGCATTTCCCAAAGACACTTGCCAGAGTATACTTGGGACTCGTCCTCAATGGGTTGTAAGGGAAATAATGATATGCACTCATGAAGGCATGGATACAATGTTTATTTAGTACCATTTGTACAAAGGTAGGTATATATTTCAAGTAGGCAGATGAAGAAAAAACAAACAACAAATACAAAAGAAAAACACAACTGAATCTGCTCCAAACACACGTCACTGTCTGAACTGAGTTAATGTTGAGCCTGCTTGATGTGAGCTTTTGTGTCTGACGATAATGCTTCCAGTGAAACAAGACAGTATACAGAAAAGTGGTAAGTACTTTCACCAAAAAAAGAGATAAAGAAAGACACTACACACATATGGAGACTGTGATGCACTGTACTCTTGACAAAGTATTGAAAAAGAAAAGAAAAAAATGTCACTACCCATGCATACTGTACACAAGGCTGGCATAGCCAACGGCACACTTTGTGTTTAGCTACGACACATGGTATGGACGTCCATGCCCCGCTGGTCAACCATGGTATGAATGGACAACATGGCTCACTGGTCCAGAATATAAGTGCTCCGTGGAAAACATTCCTTGATTATCCCGACTTCAACATTGCAGGTTCTGAAGACAGGAGAAATCACTCTGCCACCAATAATGTTGTGAAAAGAAGAACGCATGGAAGATGCGGAGATTTTAAAATTGTTTTGCACACTAACGTGACTAGGAAATTCCTATTCCTCACCTGTAGGCCCGTGCTCCACAAGAATCAATGAAAGAACTCCCATGTATAAATCCAAAGGGGAGAGAAAGTATTGATGAAAACACAAACCAAAGCAAATTAGCGTCCAGTCACAAATGAAACAGCAAGAAACCCAACATTTGATGTCTATCCGGCCCTGGAAGTAAACCTTGTCATCGGGACTCTCCTCTGGTCCTACCACCAGAGCCCACCGCTCGCTGCGATGATCTAGAAGGTGAGCCTGCGAGTATTGATAATGAGTATTTATCCCTCCGGGATAGCTGTCTAAGAAGCCCTCCTTCGTCTTAGTGTTTACACGCCAAACGACGAAACAAACAATCGCCCCCTTCAAGAAGAATGAGGGGAGGCCCAGTGTTGTTGGCCCCGGACAGGAGAGAGGGAGAGCGCAGCAACTGACTGGAAATCCAACGGACGAGCAAGCGGGTAAGAGCTATCGGTTGAAAGGGAGAGCCAAGGTATGAGGGATGGTGTACATTGGGGGAGAGCGGTGGGGGGATTTGGTCTTGCGAGGTAGAAGTGGTTCGCTGGACTGTGACCCAAGGGGCAGGCGCACATGCTATTGTTTGGCGGAACGAGGACAAGGGGAGATAATAGGGGTGTATTGTTGGGGGCGGGAGGTTGGATCGGAGGGGAATAACATCGGTAGTTCTCCTCTCTCGCGGAAGCAGCGGTGGCGGCAAGCAGCAACTGGTTGCTCCAGTGGTCTTTCCGGCTTCTCACTGCCTCTTATCGGCCAGCAAAGTGCCCTGTTCGGCCAGCAATGTACCCCGACTGACACAAGAAGTCAAAGAAAGCTGATCACTCTCGCGGCTGACCCCCTTTCATTGTGGTCGGTGACAATTCCTGCGATTGTGACCCCACCACGAATGAATGGAGTGAAGGTCGTCGGGCTTCTGTTCAGCAATCACCAGAATGTTTTAAATTTGCATTTCCATTAAATAACAAGCAGGAAGAGGTTCTCCATCTCATTATTTTGTGTCCTCTTTCTCTTCCTCTCTAATCTGTCACTCTTTCTTTCTATCACTTTGCATCATCCCTCTCTCTCTCTTCTGCTCATTGCCACTCCACAGCATCATAATCTCTCTTACTGTCCGCCTCTGATCATCCTTAAAAGTTTTAATATGCCCCTCGAATGTTTCAGCTTTTATGACAAAGGAACATGGAATGTAAGCTAGCACACATTGTTTCATTCAAAGGAGGCATTATTCTGTCGAGCCAGCTTTAGACAAGATTCCGTTCTCAAAGTGGAAAATCCAAGGCAAGAGTCGGACCGAAAGATACAGTGTATCCTTTCAACTTTTACTCCTTCTTTTCCTTTACCATTTTAGTCTATTGTTTGCTGTTGAGAGGAGGGAGGGGGGTGGGGCAAAAAAGAAGAAGATGAAGAAGACGAAAATAAGAAAACACCTAAGTATAGTAAGCACTTCTCCTTCCAAACCGCCGGTTCATTTCATTCACTACTACAGCTCCCTCCCTCACAGGATGAAGTAATCAGCCAAGCGTGCAGGACATACCATCACACAATGCTCTACTGATGGGGGAGGGAAGAAGCTCAAGAAAAGACGCCCCAAACCAGGTAGCGGAGGGGGAAAAAAAAAGATAGAAAAAAGAAAGGCACTTAAAAAGAATGTCAGGATATTCCCTTCTCATTCTCCTCCCCCTCCCCCCCCCCCCCCCCCCCATTGCCAGCTCAAAATAATCTTCCATGATAGACAATGAGAGACAATACATGGATTTTGGCAACTCCTCTCTACACCTCCCCTTATTTCTCCATCATATACACACACACACCTATCCACACATATTATCACACACACAGACACATAGGAGAGAAAAGAAAAGGGGGAAAAAAAAACTGTGCCCATGAATGGATAAACCCAATCCGCTCCACTTTGGGGGAACAAAACCGCCCCCTCTCAAGACTATTCACCATCTAAATCGAGGCTGTGTAGCCCTACAAACAAGAACCAAGGGGTTGCGTTCACATCCAGAACTTCACCGGAAGACTTTCCCCCTTTCTTTCGTTCTTTTTTTTTTGGGGGGGGGGGGGGAGGAAGGGGGAGGAAGAGGCATGGGGCAGCTCTTATTCATCATCTCTTTTAAATCCATTTTCTGAAATTTATTCATATTCCTTCCCACTATGAGGTTGGGTGTGATCATGTAGATTTGGAATACATAAGAAAAGACAACCTCATCCTCGCCTTAGAATGTTTCTAGAGATAAATGGTGCTATATACTAGTAAATGCTGTTTCAAATGCTGTTTCGTGATCTAAAAAAAAGTAAGAATGAAAATAGAATTTACACATTTCTACTTTCATTATCTCTGTCATTCTCTGGCTCTAATGGTGCCATGCTTCTTGAAGTAGTTTTACCCCACCATGTTGTCTAGTATTTCATGTTTGATCTTGAAGAAGAAAATCTCTGAAGCTGTGCACAAGGCCAGCGACATTGGGTTGAAGGGTGCCCAGACATCACTGGCCAACATTGAAAACACCTGTCAAACATAAGTGACAAACCCTCATAATGTTAAAAGACAGTGACCATGCAGATGAAAAACAAGGCTTGAAGAATCAATTACCAGCATTAACTACAATATAGCGGAGGCTACATGAACTATTAAACAAAAGTTTATCATAATCCCCATTCCAACTCTCCTTTACATAATATATAACTTTACCTGAGGAAAATGACAACAGACCTTTGCTCCTTTCTGTGCAGTCATATGAAATGATTCTCTTCCTCCACAACTTCAAGATAATGCAAAATTTAACATGGATTCATCATTTCAGTAGAGATGTGCACATAAAATCATGATGCTTGTGTCATGATACTCTTGATTTCTTAACCTCTAAGCATTCATCAATTCCACAGGAGAGGAAAAATGAATCAATCGTCCCCAACTTCAAGAGATGCGACAAACTCCTGGAAGTTTTGGGCAGGTGTGAGCGTCAATGGCCTTAGTGATGAGAATGAGAAGAAGCCCTTGATACATCTGTTACGCAGCATGGTTTCAATTACACACAGCTCCCCGCCCATGAAAGGCCAGCCGGCCGCTGGACAATAGACCCTCGACCGCGCGGGATGGGTGAGTGTCCGGCTCAGCCTCTGGACCGAGCGGCTTGGGAATTGATCGAGAAAAGAGGATGAGCTGCGGCTCACAAGAGGGAGAATGAAAAAGAAAGAGAAAAAAATATATATATGTCTTGCAAAGAGGATTGTCCCCTGTCCCTCACAGGAGCAGAAGATAAAGAGATGAAAAGAAAAACTTAGAGGACACTGTAAATGCGGCTTTGGAAGAATCAAAAGAAAGGGGCTTGTCATTTGTGTCACTGTTTCACTCCCATCCCCTTTAGTCCCTCCTATTCATGGCAGCGTAAGCCCATTGACTGGCCCCAAGAAGCTGAGGTTGCCTCCTCTCTCTGAAATCAATATTAATTGATTTCTGCCACGGCGGCCGAAGAAAAATGTTTCTGCGCGTTTCTAAAGAGTTTGTTCATCTGACTCTTGTTTGCTAATCAAAGAATGCTTGTTTATCGGCTTTTTTTTTCTTGAAGTGGAGGGTCTCTTTAAGTTATTGAGTTCTTGCATCTTGCAGTTTTTTTTTTGTGTTCCACATCACAAATTTTTCTTTCTCCATTAATGATTTCATGAATGACGAGTAAATGCTCCCAATGCAGACCGACATCTATTCATTGAAAGCTGTCCTTTTCTCCACTCCCCTCAATTCATGTATAGAGGGGCTAAACGTTCCAAGGGCGCAGAGCTTCGGATATTAAAAGACAAAAATGGTTTTAATGATTCCGGCTTCAGAGAAATGGAGAGCAGTGCGCCCTTTCGTCACCCCTTCCCCATTAAAAAAAAAAAAAAGAAAATCCAACAAAACTAGCAACTTAAATGAATAAGTGACAACTATTTTACTTCATCTGACAATAATAACCATTCGAAACAAAGATGAATAGGAACTGGAAAGTTTTAAAACATGCCTTCAAATCTGCATGTAGTTCATGTCCTCAACCTCTTTCTTTCCAAACAAACTGAATTTGTAGCAGCTTTCTGCTCCATAGACTCTCAGTGCACTTATACAATGGCAGAATCAGCATTTTGGAACCCTGATCCATAATTCTGAGTGATTGAGCGAGTAGAGCAATTGCGAGCCGAGTAATGATGCAAAAGAATGCATAATGTGTCAACTTCGCGCCAATTTCCAAAACAGGCCCTTTCCAGGTGATGAGGATGCACACTCGTAATATCAGGTTATTTTCCTAAACCACAAAATGGCCCACCAGTTTGAACTGATGAAGACGCCTCCAACGTAAACTGCATTTTACAATGTTTCAATGGACATAAACTGTCCTACTGCTATAAGTGCTATCATGACAGATCCTTTTCATGCATAAAATTGATAGTCAAAACAGTCAGGACTGCAGCAACTCTCCATGACCGATTTGATAATGATACATCTATGAAATCAGAGCCTCAACAAAATGTCTCCCCTTTACTCACTTTCCTTCATTGCATGGATGATTGGTATAGTAACAGCTTTTGTAGTGTCATATTTGATAACGGACCATCACAGAAATGAAAGGTCCAGTGAAGCTGGCCTAGTTCAGACTAAGATTTGTAAGTTTGACCCATCATCTGATTTCCTATAACTTGGGATTCCTCATTCACAGAAGATCACATTATGATCATTGTGATGCCTTAGTGCAGTCGGGATTGACTTTACAAGGTTTTAAAGGGTTTTTTTTTTTTTTTTTTGCCACCAGTATACTGTTTTGGCTTTTAAAGTTTAGATGTTGCTCTTGTTGTTTGTTTGTTTTTTGCTACCACCTGTTGTTGGGATTTCTTTCAAGTTCTTTATCCTACATTACAAGCTTCATGATCCGTCTCACACCTATGACTGTATTAAAGAAGCAATTGGATCATCGGAATTTTATGTCACATGATAAAATCAGGACTTTGCTTCCTTGTCAAAGAAAGTCCAATGCTTGTACTTTATTACGCGGACACCAAAGGGAGAAAAAAAAATGTAATTGAAACCACAGAAATCATGGTGAAACAATGTACATTCTCATTCTTCTCTCTGCCAACTGTAATCTCTTTTGTAACCCGGATTGCCTCTTTTGAATCTGGCAGGTTTCTTGGCCAATTCTCTGTGCCTCCATTCCAACCCTCTCCATCCCTCACCCCAAAGGCAAAACTGAAAAAAGAAGCAGGTGAAACTACAGAAGCAAATGAATGTGGAGTGGACCTGGCTTCACCTAGCCCTGCCCAAGGGAAATACACCTGATCACCGGGTGCTGGACAATACCTTCACAATGGACTACACATGTTGTTTTTCATGCTCTCTATTTAAACTGAGAAGGGGCAGCGTAAATTACTGGGTAATCAGCAAAAAGGGAAAAAAATGCAAACAAAACAGACAAGTACACGAGCACACACACACAAAAAGAAAACCATCGGAGGGGTAATTGCCTGCAACATATATTGACCATTGTCTCTTGACACAATGAGGAAATTAAGTATCTCTGGCTGGACTGAGCTGAAAATGGGAGCTGGCCGAAGAGACAGAAGGGGGTGTGATTCGTGGGTATGTTCTACCACCGGATCCTGCCCCTCCGACAAGGGAAGCCTTTTGATATCAAAAAGAGGGGCCATGCAGAAAAGGAACCTTAAAATTGTAAACTGCTAGAATGGCCGGCCAACAAACAACATTGCAGATGACCACGAAGCAATCAACGCAAAAGAAACAAACAAGCAGACAACGGCAACAGGATTCATCAATAAACAGCTTTGTACATAACAGAAAACAACTTGTTTGTTCATTTTTTACTTGCACAGCAATGGAAGATTTTACATCTTATCATGCAGACAAGTACTGATTATTTTATATATCATACAGAATGGCTACAGCATCTGTTCTTGTCAAAACTATCATACGAATGATTTGGGATAGCTTCAGCTGAATAGAATCCTATTTGGCATGATCTTGATGTTTTCTTCCAAGAAGTTATAACTCCTAGCCCTGTGAGAAGATCTTCAAATTGTCTCAATTAACATGAATCCAAAAAATAAAATATAAAAAAAGGTGAAATGAGGATTTCGGATAGCTAACATTCATGTCCTTTTAAAAGTAGATGCCTACTATATGTTCTACTTGACTTCATCATAAATATCAATACCAAGCACACAAGATAGAAAAGACAGTATCCTTCCTTGTCTCACAATGTTAGAGTTCTTGTTATTTTTTCTTTCGAATAAATTCCAAAAGCCGATACTACTTCCCTCTAAATATACCATCTCAGAGTTATCATGGTGTATTGATTTTACTGAACAATGACTTTGGCATCTGCTACTTTATTGACATAATATATTTTTATGTGTCTAGGATACATTGAAGTAGAAACAAACGGGCTGTTTAAACAGGTACAGAGATTCTTGGCATATAACACTGGAGTTAAAACAAGTATACGGGTGGTATAACCCCGAAGAAACAAGTACACCCATAGGCCTACAAACTGTCCAAGGTTGAGCACAAGAACCTCACCACTAAGTATGCAGTGTATAACTTGAGGTTGCGTTACACTTGATGCTGTGATCTGATTGGTCAAAAGTTAGTGTAAACTGAGAGTTTGACTGTTTATCTTTGTTCAGAGCCACAAGATTGTAAGTAGGTCCCACTTCACAAACTTAGTACCCTGCCACTTAACTCCATGTTTTACACATGCAGACTCACACAGCATAACGCCCTCAGCCTTTGATGTTGCTAATGGAAGAACAGCTCCTCTTTTCTGTGATATTTTACTGAAAAGTAGAACTATTCCCATGATCACACTCTGTTCATGTGGCATTGATCAAATCCTACAAACATCCCCCATCATTACACTCTTTTTCTGTCTTGCATAATAACAACTTTACATAAACTTTACACATGTGACATCTACTTGAAGCAAGACTAGCAATACAAGTTTGCCTTTAAAAAAAGGGAAAAAATGGGGAGAATTAGATTGAGAGGAACTAACATGGCCTCACCCTAATAGAATGAGCATCATCTATTCATGTTTCTCATCACACCATCAAATGCATCACATCCCAAGGGTTGGGAAGCTGTACAACGGTACAGGTCAACGACCCTGCACAATTACTGGAGAGGTATGAGAGAGCGAGAGTTGTTGTTCAATCCAGTTGAGGAAGGGGGGAAAAAGGGGGCGAGGCGGCAAAGTGAAGTGAAGGGTCAATGAAAGGGGTACGAATCTCCACCTCCCTGTTTCGTCATGTGTCATATACTGTAACTCCTTCTTTTTCAAGTTTTGATTTCCATTTATGACTGTACATTGCAGTTATCTTTCTGCAGGTGTTTACAGCAGCACTGCTGCCTGCCTGCAACTCCTAGAGGCTTCTTAAAAACTTTGATAAAATCCATTTAATACTTCCAAGGATAAATCATGCTATACATATGATATCTTAGGGATGGACATCATGTCTGTATATATTTGAAACACTTTTCTCCTCTCAGTTTGTTTCAGCACTACATAAGAACCCTTTCTTAAGATAAGAATAACAAATAAAGACAAGCAACGGTGAAGTTATGAAGAGAATCATATATTTGTCAGCATAAATACAGATGGGTCAAGTCATGTAACCTCTGACCTGTGTGTATTTGGGGTCAATTATCCCAGCTAGTTTTTCTACTACATCTTAGTACTTTTTGGGGCAGGGCCAGGCATAGGACAGGGCTGCATTTATTAGAGGCAGTCATCATTGTACTAAGAGCCCCCAGTGCAAACCACCACAAGCCACCATTAAAGGCACGATTTACCTTTTAGAGATGAAACAAAAATCCAGCATTACTGCGCAAAAGTAATTCTGGAATGTTAGTTAGGGATAGAAACAACAAAGGTAAAAATGTTAATGGGCATAATCAATGTTAAATATTGTTGAATATACAAAATGTGCACAATAATTATAATATAGGTGTTTCCAGAATAAGTTGTCTACAATTATGCTTTATTCAAAAAATAATGATATATCTATCATGCTGAAAGCATTATTGCGAAATTTGTATATGAAGGATGTTTTGTGACACACAACTGACCTATGTACACATATGCATCAAAATGATATTTTGAACATCTTTTAAATCACTGCTCCAAAAGGTAAACAGGACCTTTAAGATGTAATAACACTGCCCCCCCCCCCAAAAAAAAAAACAAAAAAAAAACAAAAAAACAACACATTTATTACTTACTCTAGGAGTTTTAAAATTTTCTTGATACCAAACAATTGCACAAGTTTCTTTCTTGTTCACTGTTCATAAAAAGACCAGATCCAGAATGACACACAATTAATATTTTGCCATACTTTCAGCTCCATGCAATGTCATACCATTTCTATGTGCCTACCCCCACCCCTTACCCCCCCCCCCCAAAAAAAAAAGAACAGAAATTTGCTTTGGCGGCTTATCACTCCCAACTGCTCACAGAGGTATGAAGCAAATCAAATCACATATGGCTAAGTCTTCAATCTTGCGGAGAAATTGAATGATGCCATAAATATTCCTACATTTTTTCCTTTCCTAATGAAACCAAAACACACATACTCTTTCAAGGAAAATTCGGTCAGTAATCATTTCTTGCATGAAATGCACAGACATACAACCTGAGGAAAAAAAAGGTACGGAAGTAGAAGACGAATCTGGGGGCTTAAAGGTATTGTTTACCATTGGGAGCAGTGATTTAAACATTTTCAAGTTATCACATTATGTGTAGGTCAGTTGTATCGCAAAACATCCTACAATATGAAAACATTGCAATAAATCCTAAAATATGAGGAGATATCACTATTTTTCTTAATAAATTATAACTGTAGATGGTTCATTCTCTGAACAATTCTATTATAATTATTGTTCACATTTTGTATATTTAACAATATTTAACACTGATTATACTGATCAACATTTTTACACTGGTGGTTTCTATCCCAAACTTACATTTTAGAATTATTTTAAAGCACTTAAGCTGGGTTTTTGTTTCAGATCTGCAAATGGTAAATAATGCCTTTAAAGGGATGGTACAGTATTGGTGGAGATGAGAATTGGGCTTTTAACTTTTTGTGAGATACCAAGAAAACACTTATGAAATAGTACAGAGCATACCGTTTTAAGAGGAATTCAAAGTTTATTTGATGAAAATAGGGCTTGGAATGACTGAAACATCCAAAAACAAAGTAAAACAAAGCAATCGTAATAAAAGGTGGGTCCCACACTTTATTAGGAACACTCTGTTTTGGATATCTCGGCCTTTTCAAAACCAATTTTCATCAAATAAATATTAAATCCCTCTTGGAATTATATGTTCTTTCATATTTCATAAGAGGTTTCTCTTTATCTCACTAAAAATGTAAGAAACCTGAAATTAGGTCTCAACCAAAACTACTGTAAAACGAGGAATGTTCACGTGCATTTTAATTTCGCAAAGTTTGCGAGCGCCAAGATTTGCGAAATTAAAATGCATGCGAAAGTTCTTGTCTACACTATGTGCATTGAATGCCAGTGGCAGTTCGTGAAAATTTCATGCCGCAAAAAATGCCGTCGGCTCCAATTCGCGAAAAATTCATGCCGCGAATATATCATGTTATACAGTTATATGATCCCTTTAATATGTGTTTGCCTGAGCTGCAGGAGAAATGATCAGTGTTGTGACTGTGAACCATATTCACTCAGCCAGCCACTTGGCATTGCCAGCTACACTGCCTTGATCTCCATGACCTTACACAGCACGAGCCAAAAATTTAATAAATCACCCCACTGCCTCCTTACTGTACAATCACTCCCTCTAGCCGTTCATTATACACAGGCATACTTTCTCAATAAATGAGCAACACAATACTTTCATTCCCCTCTTACCCCCCCCCCCCCCCCAAAAAAAAAAGGAAAAATAAAACCAAAACAAAACATGATTTCTTCTTTGGAAGAGTAGAACTTGTATCATAACAATACTGACCATGTGTAGACAGACAGGTGCTTACTATTCCACTTGCCCTTGTGCTCGGGGCAAATGAAACTCGATGTCCGGCAAGCTAATATAAACCGGCAACTGCTTGCTAATAATGCTTTAAGTTGTCCACTCAGGCAAAGTGGAGGAAAAATATATCTATTGTAATGTCTGTCCCTATTTCTGCATAGGCATGCATAAGAGATGCAGACAACACATTTTCAACGTACGAAGAATTTAAATTTAAAAACAAACAAACTGAAATATCCATTTTTGTCAATGTGACATATATTTGAGCTTGAAGGAGCTGAAAAAATACCCAAAGAAAACAATCACAACATATGTGACAATTCCAAATCATATATTCAAAATAATTCACCGTGTAATGAGTGGAGTATCATTAACAAGACTTAATTTATCTTTATTTGATAATGACCTTACTTAATGGAAAAACTCTTAAAATGTTGTCGATTGTTTTTGCATTCAAACTCTTCATATTATGGATGGTTAATTCTTGAACTGGGATGAGAATACCAGCATACGAACAAGTTTGCAAACAAGGCCATGGCAATGAAATTCACTCAAGCATTTGGAAGTTCTCTTCATCATACTCTTTATCTTTACCAACCATCATGAAATCTCTGCTCATCATCTCACAAAAATTACAGGCACCTTGAATCAAGCATAGTTGGGGGATAATGCTTTCTCACACATGGGCTCAAAACTTTGGAACAACCTTTCAATATCTCTACCACAAGCACATTCTCTTTATACTTTCAAAAAGAACCTCAAAACCTACCTTTTTAATTCAAATTGACAACTGTTTACATGTAGGCCTATGCATATATTATATACAATGTTGGTTGCTTGTTTGTTTATTGTTCTTAAGGAAAATATCTTCTATGATACTCTGTTGTAATGTAATATTCTATTCCACAGCACCATGAGTATCTTTTTGATAGAATGAGTACTTTCTAAGAGTCTCTCTTTTATCATTATTATTATCATTATTAGTAAGGGTATCTCTATCATTATTATCATTATCATTATTAGTAAGGCTATCTCTGTTATTATTATCATTATCATTATTAGTAAGGCTATTGGCCTAAACAGGGGACATGCACATCTTGTCTGTAATCAAGATGGCAGTACCGACCAAGAGAAGAAACCATCATCCGCATCCCTGCCTAGACCAGAAGCTCTCGGCAAAATTGTGTAAGTATGCATGTATTGACTTTTTTTATATTGTAGATGAGGTACATTTGCATTGCTTTCCTATTTATGAATACTGCAAGTAGACTGATATTCGTGAAATTATAAACTGAAAATATTGCCTCCTCCGAACACAAATGCGGTGTGTCCTTCATCTTTAATTCAATAATTCTTCTTCTGAAAAAGGAGTAATGATATTCACATTTCCTCCTTTTATCACTTGTGATTTACACTCAAGAATTCAACCACTGATAAAATTGCCAAATTGCCTCAATTCACAAAATATTACACACATGGAAAATTGAGTGTATAGAGTGATTGAATTTGTACAATGATTGGATAGTATGAGAGCTCTAGAATGAAGAAGGAAAATGTATAAATTTATCCTCCTGTGCAATACAATCCTCCTCTTCATTTTTTTTCCTCTCTATCCTTTCCATTTTCAAGAACATGATCGAACTTGATCACGATTCTCCTAAAACAAGTCTCTCAAATCACGTCAAACAAATCTTGACGTTCGTCTTCAAAGGACTTTCGTCAGATTCTGGATACAAGAAAGAGTTGTTTGCTGGTAGTGCGTGAAAACTGTCAGAGAAAGTAAGAGTGCAGGAGAGCATGAGTAGTTAGCGGAGAACAGAAGACATGGCATGGACACTTGTGACAATCAGGGTGTTCAGACGCAAAAATTTATACTTAGAACGGTATAGTTATACCAAAACAGTATAGCTATACCGGTACCATGAATTTATACCTCTGAATGCTGATTTAACGAAACAACGTAGCCTATAACAAAATGACGTATAACAAAATGACGGTCAGAGCATCGTTCGAACTAGAACTCGATAACGAATCAGCATTCCATCGTGTCCATTGTGCATCTGGATGTATGGCGACCATAGAATGGTATAACTGGGCGGGGCTTAATGGGAGCGTGCACAAAAGGTGACCCCATAGCTGTCACTCATGACCATAACAGCACACGCAGTGGGAAACTGCACATCTTAACCATGTTTTCCAGAAGAGTTGAGATGAGTGTCTGAACGGTCTGTTGGCTATACAATGATTCTTTATACTCCGTTTCTTTATCGAGTTTTGGTATAAACTGGCTTGCGTCTGAACAGGAGGTAAAAGACGGAGGAGCTTGGCTGTGGGACTTGTCATCACCTCTTTCCCCAGCCCACCCCTCCTTCTCTCTCTCTCTCCAGTCTGCCAGCAGACAATGTTTATTTTCAAAAGCAACCCTCAGCTTCCAAACATTGACACTCCCGCTCAAGTGGCTGGCAAAAAATGGATGGGTCCTGGTCTGTAGTGGGTATGAGGTGACAGGCACTTTTTTGATGGCACAATTTATGGTGACCAGAGAGAGAGAGAGAGAGTGGTGGTGGCCTTCTTCACGTCCTTGTCTCAGGACAGGTCTTGGCCTAATTTTGAGGACAGGTCCTGACCTAATTTTGAGGCCAGGGGAAAAACCACTTAGCGAAATTGTTCAGATAAAGAATGTTTAGTGTCATGAGCTGTAAATAATGTCATCAATTCAACAAGTGTCAAGGAACTATCATAGAGCCATTTTTGTTTTCAATCTGTCTTTCACTTTCCCTGTTGAAACTGAAATATTTGTTAAGCATTGATTGAATGTCATCATGAATCACTGCCTGCTGCTAATCTGGGAATAGATTTACATGTTTTATTCTTAAACCCATCAGCCCACTGATGACTTGTCTACATACAATCTCTATGACATTTACATTCTGTATGCTATAGTTCTGTTCTATCCTGCCCACTTTTCATCAATAGCACGACATTTAGCGGTTTTGAAATTAGCCCCTTATAAGATGTAGAGAGCGTTTTCTGTTCTGTTCTTAAAGAGGCGGAACAGTCTGCTTTTTGATATGGACATACACTAAAACATACTTGCACCCTCTTTGTTTCAAGTCAGTATCATTAGGTTCCTCTTTGTTTTTAGGGTCCTATTTCTTTTTTGTTTTACATGTATCCCCTTTCCATGGTCAACTACATGTGCCATCGACCAATGCAAAATCAATCAGGTGCAAGGTATGAATAGAGCATGCCCTGATGAGCTCACAAACTTTTATGTTCTATACAAAGTAGGTATTGTACGAGCTGAAATTTTCGCGGTGGTTTTATTTTCGCGAATTTCATGAATCGCCTTTGAACCGCGAAAATAACAACACGCGAAAAAACAACAACGTGCGAACAGATAAGCACAGTTAGACCGCGCAACCGTGAAATTAACAACACGTGAAAATGTTCTCCTAGTAGCAATTCGCGAAAATATCTGCACGCGAAAATTTCAGCTCGTACAGTACCTGAATGGGGTCAGCGAAAGCGAATATCTACTAAGCGCAGCCTTAATTGCTATGTACATCTTCATACAAGTTTTCTGGCAAGATAAGTGCATACTGCATTGGGAAAAAGGCAAATAACTCTGTGATACACACAGTTTACATACAGAAAGAAAACTGATATTGATAGAAAAATCTCTTTCTATCAGAGCCTTTTTTTTTGGGCAGGATAAACACAGTTATACATGAATTTAGGCCACAAAGGCAGGCACTCTTGTCTACATTTTGGGAACCTTTCATACCAGGTTCTCGTAAGGAATGGGTTAATGATTTTTTTTCTAGAGTTTCTTTCTTTGATATAACCTGAAGCACAGGTGGCATGTAGATTCATGCATCTCAGATTTGACAAAACTGGAATGTTTGTCATAAACACTTATCTTTCACTTCTTTGAAGACAGATTTCCACCGAAAAGCAAACTAATATCACGCAGCACCCAAGTGCTCCCCAAAGATCCCCGACGAAAATGCCGCTGCAGAGTTTGGTTGCATTCATGCTCCTGGATCTGTAGTTTGTTTTCAGCCTTTCAGGAAGTCCTTTTCAAAATGGGATGTTTTTCAAATACCAATTTCTAGACTGGTTTCCCATTTCCTTTGCTGCATCTTCTCCCCCCCTCCCCCCCCCCCGCCCCCCCCCCCCCCCCATCCACCCACTTGCTCTTCTTCTCATCTCCTTCATCTTTCATTTTCTTGTTTTTGTTTAACAGTTCCATATAATTTTGTGAGTTTTTTTTTCCTCCATCACAAACAATCAAACAAACCACAAAAGAAGTCTGGCCTACTCATCAGAATAAGAACCTGACCAGGAAGTAAACTCCTTGGTGTTG
Source organism: Diadema setosum (assembly GCF_964275005.1). NCBI lineage: Eukaryota > Metazoa > Echinodermata > Echinoidea > Diadematoida > Diadematidae > Diadema > Diadema setosum. The sequence goes on along the minus strand of NC_092690.1, from coordinate 21,324,953 downwards.
AAAGTGAATCAAGGAAAGTAAATACGGGCACGCTTCGGCGTGCTGCCCTGACCCATTTTCAAATCGTTTCCACACATTCCCCAATCTCCAGTGCTTCTACAGGTGAAAAGAAAAACAAATAAATAGAAACAACTATCAGTGACTATATGGGTCAATTTTCTCTACTGTTTTTTTTTTCTTCCATTTCTTATACCTTCCAAACTAATAAGTACTTTATCCTAATATTGATAAAACTCTTAAAGTGTTGAAATACTTGAAGACTTCTGTGACAGTAAAACACTGGATGGTAGAAGGCTTAATGGTGCACCATGTATTCTTTCTTGGGTATGTATGTGGCCCTGAAAATGTTGATATATTGTAGGTGACACTTTTTGACACAAATTTCATTACATGAAAATGTAATATATCAGTTTGTTTGTTTATTGTTTTACTTTTTTTCCTTTTTTCTGTCTGAGTTCTTCTTTTTTTAGGATTATTAAAGAAGATCTATTCCTATCACTGGTCTGGACTTTCATAAACAATCATACATGTATTTGAACCCATGTTAAGAAATTATGTCATGGCACATTACAACATCATACAAATGGCTTTGCATTAATCATTTTCTTTCATATGTCTCTTGTTAATCTGGAGTCCTACTGATTAATTTTCTGTTTGCTACATAAAGTATCTAATTTGATTTCACCTATATTCCTGGGATATACCCACTGATTCATTCCTGGCTTTAGTGCAGCACACAACTTTTCTTAAATTGTATCTATATTTAATATGCATTTTACCAATTTTTACCACATTTTCTCAGTCCTTAAATGCTGCTACATCATTATCATTTCCTTCATGGAAGGCACATATGGATTTTCTGCTTCATTTTCTTGTGTATGTATGAATTTTTCAACTGACTCGGCCTTCATCAAAATTCCCAACTTTGAATTCAGACTTTCACAATCTACTGAACATAATACAGTATGCATATCAAAATAAATAACTTGTTGCAGAGATATCTCTTTCAAAATGAAAATTTTTCTTCAACAAACACCACCTTTTTTATTCTGATGTTCAGAAATTTATGATTTGTGGGAAACTACATTCACAAGTGACAGTTTTATATGAGACTGGCACTAACAATCAAATATCACTCTAAACCAAGAAGAAATAGTGAACATTGCATGCTTTATTTTCCAACCCCTAATAATAACTTTTTGAGAAAGTTTTCACAAGTGACAACATGTTTTGATCACTTCTGATGATATCTATCCAAAGTAGGCCATTTGCGGTTTTGTTGACTGGCAAACTCTCAAAAACTAGTCACAAGTTCAGAATCGGAACATGCAGTTCAAGAACAGATTTGAGATCATGAATATTGTCTGACAGCTTTTTGTAGAATTCAAGTGAGTCATATTGGTAAATGATTTTCAGAGACCTGGTAACATGGGGATAATACGGAGCAGGAATGGTATAGCTCGACTCGGATATATTCATGAATCCCTGTAATGAATTCTGCACAACTTCATCACAGATCTCTCTGTACGTACAGACACAGCCGTAGAATCTCGACCGCAGTCTAACGTTACTGATGAGCGAACGCTTCGATGCACATATTCCCTGATGGGCAATCCGTATCTAGCAAGCCTGCACTCGTCATGGTTTTCAAATGTACCCCGGTGGGCAGTCCATGAAGATTGTTTCAATCAGTTCAATTCTATGGCCACGCTACCACATCTTTGATGTCTCAAGTCCACACTTACGAGCAGTCTGGTGCTCTCTTACATTGGCAGATTTCTTAAACGCTTAAAAATGCACTTTCACGACTATAAACATTCAACATTTTGATGTCAGGACTGCTAATATTCCATCATCAAAATCATGGGCAACTCTGCTTTGTCCTTAGAAATGTATTTAAGCTTGCCGCACTCATTTTCATCCAAATTTTCCAGTCACAGTAAATCAGAAGGTATACAGATTCTCACAGAACACAATGTTCTCCTTTATAACAATTTACTTTAGTTTCAGCCAACTGGCTGCATTTTACATTTTAACTCTTTTCCTTCAACTCTACCTCTCTCTCTGTGGAGGGACAGCCACGGCTTTTCTTTTTTTAAATCTACAAAAACCCATCCAATCATGATACGATAACATTAGTTGAAAACTGTTCTTTCTGTGTCCTAAATAACACCACTGTCATTGGAATAACACAGACTGCCCCTTTGGTGCAGTTTATTTGTACATATGGAAATGATTCCCAAATAACAGCAACATCACACAAACTCCATGAAATGAAAAAACATCAGCCAGCCACAAATGGTCCAACTAAAGCATGAAAAAGGTGAACTAAAGAAAATATTTGAGTTCTAATTAAAAGGTAATGTGATATTGTTTTAACCTCTAAGAGGAGGGACTTGTTGCAATAAGAACAAGGGAAAATTCTGATTACCTTGTGCTTTGCTCACCCACTGCAGTCCAACAATCAGTCAGGAGCTGGGGTGGGTGCATATGTCCAAGGCTAGAGCTTCGAAGGGGTAAGATTCCGCACCCCTTGGCTCCTTCACAGGGGTACTGGGCCCAGTTCTCGGTTTCTGCAGAATGGGGAAAGTCATGGGTAGGAAAAACCATGAAGCATGTGGATGCCTGCACTGCATGGTAAAGTGTTAATTTTCTCAAGACATATAAAGAGATCTCGTCTCGCATACAAATGCTACCAGCATCATAACTCAGTTTGGGGCATTAGTATAATCTTCTGTTTTCCTCTCTGTCTCTCTGTCTGTCTGCATGTCTGTATCTTTCTCTTTAGTGTCCTCCTTACTTTCATATCATTTTATTCCTGCAATTCTTCCTCCTCATCATCATTCTTCTACTTCATAATTTTCCTCCCTTGTTCAATCCTTCTATGATTTTCCTCCCACTTTTCTTTCCTTTGGAAATGAACCAACTTTGGTCAACTCTGATCACATCCTAAACTATTGTGGTAAATATCATGCAAAACTTGCTTTGATCTTTGTAGTCATGTTGGTAGGCTGCAAGAAGATCACATTCCAATGCAACAGGAAGAGGGTGTGAGAACTTTGCACAATCCAATGATAAATGTGACGTAGTTACTTTACAGCACATATCAATTCCATCTGCGAATAATTATTAGCAAATTAATAAGTTCCTCTCTAGTCTCATACCAGGATTATTTCATTCAATGAATACATAAAAACTATTCAAAAGCATTATTAACTACCTAGACATTGTTTTAGCACAGCTGTACAGTATGAGCATACCAATTCCCTGCTAAAATGGTACTGTCTTGACAATAATGATGTTTGATCTTTCCAATTCAATACAATGGATGAATTTGACACTTGACCCTGCTGTTCACACATGTATTTTGAGATATGTGCACAACTTAATTTTAGAATATATTACTGTAAAAGTAGAAATTTGCACTCAAGTAATTTGTCATGCTCGGCCTGGTAAGATTGACTTTATTTGCCTTTAACTATATGAAATCAAAATATGAAGTAGTTTTACAAATAGCGAGCAAAAAAAGTAGCTTGTTTCTATTTTTGCGCTTGTTTCATGTCGTGCAACATATGTGCAAAAATGTGCAAACTGCTAAAATTTTCAATTTTGCAGTGAAAGCCAGCTGGCTGATTTGGTGTGAGAAGTGTGTTGCAGATGTAATGTGGGTTATTAAAAAAAACACCGTGAGAAGTGTGTTGCAGATGTAATGTGGGTTAATTAAAAAAAACACCAACAACTTTGATTGGCATAATTTTCCTTCGACTTGAGTTAAAAAAGTAAAAAATAAAATAAAATAAAAAAAAACAACCCTACTTCTACATGACAGTCAGCTTTGAACCAGCCTAGATAACCTAGAGCTGTTTATAGCACACAGATGAAGTATTTTGCTCGTAAAGTAAGAATATAAAAGAGGCAGCAGAAATGTGACACATTTGATGCATTGCGTGACAGGTGTTGTAGGACAGAATGTGATCATGTTTGCCAGGATAAGATCTTGACTCCACATGGAAAATACTGAGAAACGAGCAGGTTATCAGATCGAGATGGTCAAACCGTTTCACTGCGTGCGTGAAAATAAAAGATCTTATCGGTTCTGTAATGTAACGGATAGGCAAAACAAGTCTTCTCTGCACATTGAAGTGAGGTACTTCATCAAACATATTCCCATGAATACAGAAGGCTCCAACATCTTTTGTGTTTGAGCAAAGTACAAAAGAAAGGGTATTAAACATTGAAGATTTGTATGGACATGACGCGCATGCATGTACACATAAGTGTGTTCTCATAAACGCTTCAATTGGGGATATTGCTGTGTTTCACTTCAGGCAAACGCAGATACAATGTGCATTGTACATAGCACATCAGGCATAGCATACTGGGCAAATGCCAGGTGTGAAATGTGTTTGCCCATTCGTTCGGAGTATTTAAAACAAATCAAAATGTGCCATCTTTAAGGCCTTAGGTGTACACTACGCATCTGCCCATTCTGCATATAGGACCTGTATGTAGGCCAATAGTTTTCACACTATTCAAATGGGAAAATTTGAATTTTTTTATGTCTCCTCGATTGTTGAGTATGCACCTACACATGACATAAAGCCTAATTTCTTACCTATACTTTGTGGTTTTTAATTTCTTACTTACTTTGTGGTTTTTAATTTCAATTAGTCAATTTATTGGACATCTGAAAAATATATATATTTTTTCAGAAACAACTAACAGAATATGCCCGGTTACTCTTGGAAAACTATCATATCCCCGGTTGAAAAATCTTACGAGAATGTGTGTGTTGCTGGGGTGTGTGCGTGTGTGTGTTGCAGTACAGCATACTGATTTGAGAAATAATGAATTTATACCATGATAGAGTTAGCATGGGGATTGGGCAGGCGGGGAATTACCTATGATCTGAGATGAAAACTTACAATGAATGCTGCCTAAATACACTTCCAAGACAAAACAAGAGCGTGACAACCAATTGCTGGTGATTACAGCCATACGATCCCGATTCCAAGTACAGCACTAGCTCGTAGGTACAATGGCTTGCACCAGGCAGCAAAGAGCTATTTGCAATACTTCAAAGCTCCGGCAAGTCAGATCGTCAAAAAAGTACACACAAATGTCAAGAAGCGCTGAAAGAGCACAACAGTAAAGTTATGTTCTCCAAGTTTATCATCAAACACACTTGATCAGAAAGTTGTTAGCATGAACTTGCAGTGTTTTTGACTACATGAAAAAGACTCCCTCCTCTCCAATGAAACGAAGACAGCCACCACTGGTAAGAGTATTCCAAAGAACGAGTGCTTATAATATCCCGGTCAACTTCCTCCTTTGTCTCATGTCAATGTCTGGAAGTCCTGCAACTCCACCGGGCAATCGTTGGGGGAGGAAGGAAAATGATGACGAAGCTCGGCCAACTGCGAGGATGATGAGGAGGACGACAAGCGCTTAGTGATCAGCGGAACGTCCACGTACAGCTAGGAGAGACCTTCCTGTATGGCAGTTCCTCATATGACTGGTGCGTGTTCCCGAGTGCTGTACGATAGCAGGAGGACGACACGCACCTCTCACGATGCCTACGACACGGGTGCAGATCTCCGGAGAAGAAACCATGGGGCGAAGGAAAGAGAGAGAGAGGCATGCCCCACTACCACCGTCGGAGCGCGTCAACCCACGGAGGAGGATCGGAGGGAAGGCTGGATGCACAATGAGAAACAATTTCAGAATTCAATCAAAAGCTGGAAGCTAAGCATCAAGCTGAGTGAGAGGCAACCCTCGTCCTTTGCCCCCCCTCGAGTCACTTCGCCTCCGGGATGTGTCGAGCGACGCGATTGATCGAGGCCCGCCGCCGAGGGACGGGCTCGGCCAATGGCGGAGTCTGATAGATGATACGGGTAGACCTGCTGGGCTAGACTGACCTGATGGCAGGAACACATGTATCTAATTTTATGAAATTTATGCTGGGAATCTAGTCTCCCTCCAAGACTTACTCCAATTTCCCTCAGTGCCTCACCATCCGGAATATCATCGTCACAAACCTTGCCACAAAAAACAGAAGCCTCTGCTTGCATTCAAAGCCTCTGCACCGTTTCCCTCCCCCTACCCAAGACTGGCACCATACAAGAAATCATCTATATCGGACACGAGAGACAAATAATACTCTGGCACCTGCTAGATACCACATCAAAATGTTCCTTTTGGAAGTTAGGTCAAGGCATACATAGCATACCACGTCAACTGTGACTTGCACAATAACAAATATCTGCCTCCTTTTATTTCTTACTAGCACTGTTTCATATTGTGGTGGATCTACATGTATTTCAGAAATTGTTGAATTTTTTCGACTGATCTGTGTGATGACGATGTTCTCACATATGAAATAACAAAAACACTGCAGCATATAGGAGTGTTGAAAATAAATTCAATTCCTTTCATTTTATTCCACATGCTAAAAGGATTAGTCACTATTGAAAGTGATAACATACAATTAAGTTATCACTAATCTCTATCCAGGAATCTATGAAACAACATTACCAACATTGTTTTATTGAATGATTTACTTTGACATACTTGTCAATGTGAAATACTTATGGTAATTGCAGTCACTCACAGATTACCACTTTCTAAAGCCCCGGTCACACAGCACTCCACATCTATTAAATCATGTACAAAAAGTTATGAAAATCTGGTGGACGTGGACGTAAGTGGTAATTTTTGGTCAATTTTGGTTTGGCCGTGCTTTGTACGGGGTATGGCCGTTGGCGGCTGTTCCACTGCTGAAGCACTGCCTAAGCACGGCTAACCACGTCCAGCCACGTGTATGTATGCGGAAAAATCCATTTGTCAGTGATAAGCCACTAAACACACGCTATTTCCCGTGATACCAACGCATAACACGCGTCCGATGACTGCGTCTTACCGCATCTCCCCAAGTTTTAATCACGGCCGGAACACCGATTATCACGTGTGTTTCAAATGTGTTGCACGTCTTTACCACGTGTGCCGCCTGTGGTTGACCGTGGAATAAAATTTTGAGCAGTTCAAAACTTTTTACCACGTCCGACGCTGTTCCGATTTTTCCCTGCATCCTGCCATGTCTATAAATCGACCGTAGCTCGTCTTAAACTCGACATCAACGCGAACAACATCGTCTGCTTCAAGGGAGACCACTTTTTGACGTGTTTTGGCCGTGATTAAGCCGTAAAGTGCTGTGTGACCGGGCTTTAAGGCTCTGAGTGTTTATTTCTGGTTACAGTTCATTATTCCAAAGTTTGCTATGAAAAAAAGGGGTTCATTATTCCAAAAACTAAATACTGCTCATCATTCAATAGGTTCATTAGTACACACCTTTTATTTCATTTTCAGATGAATAAATCCTATTCATTTTGGGATAAACAAACCTCGAATAAGAAACATTTCTGTCTTTTTTTTTTCATTTTTGAATATACAAACCGTGGGAGTAATGAATCTTCAGAAGAAGGCAACAAATGTTGAGATTAATGAAGCCTATGTCATTTTTGGATTAATCAACATCGAGGTATACAGAGTAAGTGTGTTTTGTAATAATGACCCTTCAAAATATAACAAGCATTACTCTTATTTTCACAATAATTGTGTGTGTGTCTGTGTGGTCTGGATGATCTTCCAACTTGCAAGTTAAAGGGAACGCAAACCCAAAGAGCAATGTGGATTGAGTAAAAGCATTAACATTAATAGAACACATCAGTGAAAGTTTGAGGAAAATCGGACGATCGATGCAAAAGTTATGAATTTTTGAAGTTTTGGTGTTGGAACCGCTGGATGAGGAGACTACTAGGGGTTATGACGTATGAGTGGACAACAATATAAAGAAAATATAAAAGGAATTCCACAAAAAAAAAAAATTACTTTTATAGCAAAATGAAAGAGTACTTGACTAACCGCTTTCAGAAAGCAGGGGAAATAAGTGCTACCCCAAACATATGTCAGTATCAAGTTGATGGAATGTGTAATTTTCATGAAAAACGAATTTCTGTTGAATTCTCTTTATATTTTCTTCATGTTGTAGTCCTCTCATACGTCATAACCTCTAGTAGTCTCCTTACCCAGCAGTTCCAACACCAAAACTTTAAAAATTCATAACTTTTGCATCGATTGTCCGATTTTCCTCAAACTTTCACTGATGTGTTCTATTAATGTTAATGCTTTTACTCAATCCACATTGCTCTTTGGGTTTACGTTCCCTTTATAGTGCTGACTGAGTCACTTTCTTTTTATCACAAAACTAATTTGCTCACAGCTTCATATTTACACAACATCAAAGACTCTGGTACCAAGCAGGGTCATACAGAACATAGTCTATGTATATTTTATGCTGGAAATAACTTTAGAAAGTGCCTTTAAAGGTCATATCACTTTTGTTAGCATTACAAAATTTTGCACGGTTGAAAAATAACATCTCCAAACATTGTGTATGAATATGAAATTTTAGAGTAAAATGCACCTCAGACTTTTGATAAAGAAATGATAAACTACCCAAAGTCACTCAAGAACACTCTTCTCTTTTCTCGCAGATAGTAGGTGGAATGTTTCGAGTCTGAAGAAATGCATTAGAAATCTATAGTATTGTTTCCTCCTCCATCATGACAATGTTTCCATCTTTGTTTTTCTTAAGGAGAGGCCTGAATTACCTACCTCTGCAATATACCCGCTTATGAAAGCAATCTAATTTTCGGGGATGCAAAAGTAAAAGTGACGATCAAATGCCAGTATAAAATCAGCGAGCCAAGAAATGAGCTTTTACATTGGTGAAAAATGGCGATGAAACTGCAGAGTTTAAAAAAAAAAATCCACCTCTGAGGAGGCTTTTTCGAATCCAGTTTTTGAGCTTGCATACCAGTAGTTGTTCAGCATCTTTCGACAAAAAAGACAATAATGTGTAAAGGAAAAAAAGTGTGGATTTTTGATGACAGTGTACATGCCTCTGAACATTGATAAGCGAAAAATCATGTCAAAAGATATTTCACAGTGAGAACGAGCCCTCGGAGAAAAAAACAAGGACAAGGAAGGTTTTGATTAGGGACGATTGCTGGAAGGACCCCTTCTACCATCACACAAACACACACACACACAAAACAAAGAAATACAGGAAGTGCAATAAGCTGACAGAAACTGTCATGAGGTTATGACAAGTTCACGATACTCGAAACAGATGTTCTCGGAAGTCGCAAACCCTTCCTTGCTCATCTAAAACATGCTAACGGGAATCTTCGGGACAAAAATGGGAGAAGGGAGAAAGGGGAACAGAGGTGTCTAGTCTGTATACTTTTCATGATGATTTCCGTAGGGCAATACTTGAAAATCTTGTTTGAGCCAGATAAACCCTTGTCATTGTGGGGGCGAATCCTGAATACACTTTCAATAACGGGTCATCACCGGTACAAGTTGGGCGGAAGAAGTGACTAGATTCTCGTTCCAGAAAGTGATGAAGAGTTTTCAATACGTTCTGCCTTTATTCTTTCACTACTAACAAGCTATGAATCACATGGAATAGAAAAACTGCATACATTTGATCACTAAGAATGCACGAGGCTGCTGAAAATGTCCAAGAAAAATTCTATAAGGACAGTCCTTGAGCAGATTGTAAACTATTTGCATTCTTTTTTTTAATAGAAGTCAGTATAATTTGCAAGTTTTCATACTCTTTGGTTATATCAAGCAAGAGTCTTGTAACAAAAGGGAAAGGGTATTCTGTTTGAATCTAATTAGGGAGTGTTTCACCAAGAATCTTAAAAGTTAGGATCAACTTAGAATTATGACTTGCCACTGGTTCCTTTGTTCAATTTCATTCAATACTTTCAGAATCCATTTTAAGCTGTTTATCAAATTTACAGATAAATGCCTTTCTCACTTAATCAATTTGGTATATTAATGGCCGCATGAAAAAGTCTCCAAAGTTCTTGTTTTCATTAGGAAATTGGAATACTGAAGACACACACAACATAAAATCATTGCAGTTGATCTGAATTTTAAGATCACTTCAAATTCTTTGTTTTCACATGCGTTTAAGAATGGCGTTTTGAAACGCCTTTCAAAGGGTGTTTTAAAACGCGTTTGAGACCATGATTGCCGTTCTGTGAGTAGATAAACTAAATGCTGCTTTTAAACACATTTATATCTCAAGGTCAAATCCCAGCTGTTATGGTTGTGCTCTCTACCCATTATTTGTGTGGGACTGATGAGGCATGTTCGCTGGTACGCAGTTGACCTTTACTTCTCGGATGAATGGCGCAAAGTAGCTGCGCAGTGACAACACTCGAATCGCGATTGTATGACAGTTAGATAAACGCGGCACCCCCAGAATGGCGTTTCACACCACGTTCGCAAGAACCATTCCAAATGCGTTTCGAAACATGATGCTCTCTCAAGTTAAAATAAATGCAGCCTTAAACTTCACACCCTATGTCACAGTGGGAATGGGCAAATCAGTTTGCATTCCTGGGGTTAAAAAAGAAAAGAAGAAATTGAAGGAAGAAGAAGTGTTTGTGAAGATAACATTAGACAAGGTCATCTGATTCTTGGCATCCGCGTTTTGCTTCGCTGTCAAATCCATGTCGTGCCAAGCCCATCTCTGCTATCAAACGCATCTTTAAAGTGAAACCATCCCGACTTCATGTTCATGGCCTCTTTCATGTGTAACCCTTAAAATGCCCAGGCTCTTTATTGCTAAAACTTGCTAAGGTTTTACATCAGCATTCAGACGATCCTTCAGAACCTGACATAACTTAGCAAGCCCACTATTAACCCATTGAGGACGGACTAATTTTGCTACAACACACGCATTTTCCACAGACACTTGCCGAATATACTTGGGACTTGTCCTCAAGGGATCAAAGGTGTACTGTATGCCTTGATTAGTCCAAAAGAAGACCATGGTGACACTATAAGGATTATAGGGGGATTAAGTAATCTCTATCCACTATCAATCAGTATCTAGACATTGGTGGAAATTGGCAGAGAAGGGACTCCAGAGGACACCAGGTGTGTCTTCATCAGACCTAAGTTCAAACTATAGCACTCTTTTGCGGTTCAGGAAAATACTGCAACATCACGAACGTGGGTCTTCATCAGCTCGAAAACAGCCCACTTCGGAAATGAGCCCGAAGTTGATGTATGCGTACTTTGCATCATCGCTTGGAGGCTCGCTCAGCCGTAGAGTTCTGTGCTCTCAGTGCACGGTAACGTTGGACGGGAGCATGGAGCTACACTGAAAAAATTTCGCATTAATGGAGACGAACTAATACCCCTTTCAGGTAATCGTGGATGCGGATAACAGGAGCAATAAGTCGTAAAATTTTGATTACATGAACAGGAGAGGAGTAAAAAAGTGTGCATTATTTTAATGCTGCTATTATCCACATTACTGCAGCATGAGGAGTTGATCGAGAATACATGAACGCGTTTTACGACTTATGCGCACTAACATTCCACAGTTCGGTCAAAGGTCACTCGATTTCCCGCACAACCGCTGATTGCTGAGCTTGAGCGAGAGCTGTGCATACACGTGAGTATATATCACCGAAAACATTGCGTCATTATAGAGGCGTGCGCAGTAACCATGACAAATACTCCCGTCTTTCGCACCGTTACATGAACGGGCGCTTGTAAAAGAAGTGCGCACTTCATGGGGTATATGAACACAATTTTGATTACTTCATCCGCATTATTTGGATGCGGATAATTGAACCGCGATTATATGAAAGGGGTATACGATCAAGATTTTTTGGGGGGGAGATTTTCTCGATAAAATAGTGCACGATTTGCATCTTCACTGCACAAATAGTGGGTCAATTCTTTGACATCAGGGTAATTTCCTAACCACAAAATAACGCTCTATCTTGAAACTTCAGTCTGATGAAGACAGGCCTATAGAGAACAAAGCACAGCAGACTTGAATTCAGCAAAATACCAAACATCAGTAACCCCTGGCAGCAACATGAGTGACTGCATGTATAAATGGTGGAAGAGACATTTTCTTTCTCTCTCTCTCAGTATTTTTTGGAAAAATGGGAAAAAGGGGGATTTCTGAGTAGTCAGATTGCTGAAAGGGTTATTTTCTTCTTCATGTGCCACATAACAGACCCTCCTGCTCATTTATCTGCGGCACATTCACCTTTGCAGTTCCATCTGGGGCTTTTCCATTTTTTTCCTTCTTTTACTGGCTGTTTTCCTCATTTTTGCTATGGTGTAATTTTGATGGGAAAGCGGCACCAGGAAATGTTTCCCAACGCCCATAATTGTCACCTCCGAATTTCCATGGAACCTTGAACTTAAGGAGGGGAATTGAGCAAAGTTTAAGTTGCTGGGTCATATAGAGAAGTGACTTTAGAATCATTCTCCTAGTTTGTATTGCATTTCTTCACAGATACAGCATTGGAAATTTGCAGATATTGATTATTGCACAAATGCTGGGGATACATTCAAACAAAATGCTAGGTGACAAAACTAAAAGAAATTTTATGTGTTGTTTCAAAAAGAAATTTGAAAAAAAAAAGAAAGAAAGAGTGGCCCAGGACAGCACGAATGGTGAATCCGATTTCCGTCCCAACACAACCGACTGACTGACTGATGGGGAAAACACTGAACGAAGTTTTAGCAGCGACCAACTGTTCCAACACTTCACACCCTCGATAATGAGTGACAGAGTGGATACATTACACAGAATGAAATTTCAGAAGCGACCAACTGTTACAATACTTCACACCCTCAATAATGAGTGATAGAGTGGATGGATATATTATCATGTCACACCTCCCCTCCCCTCTCTCGAGACTTGCTTTTTGTTCTGCTGGCTTCATTTCGGGGGCCAATAGCCAGACTATTTGAGCCAATTCTCACCAGTTTATATCTTTTTTTAAAGTTGCATATTCTGGAACTAGTACAGGTGGCAACAAATTGCTTTTTCTATCCTTTCCTCTTCTTTCAATCCACCCAACACCCCCCATTTCTCTCTTTCAAACCCCCTCTTAAACTCTGAACTTTACATCCAAAGATTAATTGAAACAAAACTTGAGTCAACTTTTTGAATTGAACAGACTTTATGTATTGTTCATAAATCATTGCTGTGCTCAGCATTAATACATTTTCTTCTTCTTTACCATTTTAAAGATCTTCTTGTAGATGAAAGTGAACTGCAGCAATTAAACAGAAACAAACTCTTATGTTCCAGTGATCAAGAAATTATTCTTTCCCCTAAGGAGCAGGATATTTGCTAAATCATTGATCCCTCAGAAGATTATTCCACAATTCTTTTCTTTGTTTTATCTATTCACCAAGTTAAAGAGTTTCCCTTTTTCAATGCAAGAAATAAATTCAAGGCATAACTTCCATTTTTTTTTTCTTAAACTAGCAAACCCACTGGTAATTTAGAGTTCGTATGCACCATATGATGCTCTGTTACCAAATGCCATCAAAGGACAGAATTTCAGTGCTTTTTCGGAAACCTGAGGCGAACTGGAGAACGCAGCTTGAACTGCATGGGGTGGGGCGAGGAATTCCTTGGAGTGAAGTAGTCAAATTGTTATCTTCGTAAAAATACCGGCTGACGTGGCTGTGGCATTACATCAGTGATTTTAATACCTGATGATTTTTACATCACTGGGCCAATATTATGCAAGACAATACAAAGCAGTATGCTGGGTTCGATAACATCCATTGACATGGTTACATCTGACAACAGGAGAAAAGGATTGCTCACCATTTACCAAGCTCAGAAATATTGTGATCAGAAACAAGTGAATTGAACAGCTGATTACAATTAGAGGCCATAATTGGGAAACACACACACACACATGCACACACACACGCACACAAAATACATTTCAATAAATCACCACAAAGGACTTATTGATTTTAAAAAAAAAAGAGAAAATTAAAATTCATATCCCTGTCTCATTTTCTTTACCAAAAATGGATAAAAATCGATTTGAGGACTGTTGTGACATGAAAAGACCAAACATACCAAACTTTGGCACAGAATTCGGTGAAAAATTGCACGGTTTGTCAACGACCAGGGGTGCGAGCTGTATAAGGTTTATGGAGCATGACGGGTGTGTGTGTGTGGGGGGGGGGGGGAGAAGAGGGAGGGGACAAAAGCCAGATTTGCTGTGGTCACGTACGGATGCGAATGTGACACATTCGTGCCGAGCAAATTGATGAATAGTCGCATTTGAGTCTCCCTTGCTACGACTCCCCTGTGAAAAGAGGGACCCAGGCTGAAAAATGATGCTCTCTCAAACTCCACTCACAAACTGGAGCATTGTATTCCGTGAACCTTACATAGTTTGGAACCTCTTGCCAATGACCTGGTCCACGCCCGTAGGAAGCGATGCCATTGATTTCCTGCTTTTGCCCCGTGCATGTTAAAGAGCCATTCTATGCAATATTCAAGCTAGCTTTGACGGCGAGTTAAAATATCAAGAAAAAAAGTTGTATCTTTCTCATCAAATAAATGTGTTGAAATAAAATGGCAAATATATAAATTTCAACGGTAGCTTGATTTTACCAAGGAACTTGTGTTTGAAGCTCCTTGATTTTACTGATATATTCATGCAAATACAAATGTTTAAAAAATGTTGGCTGGATCGTGTACTTTTCGTGATGTTTCAGCAGAGCTTGGGAGGTGAGTTCTCTCAGGCTGGCATAAATTTTACATGAAATCAAAAAATCTTTCCCTTTCCAAGAAAAACTCCTTTGTGGCAGCATTATGGCAGATTGACGAAATGATACCGTGATATGTAGTCGTCAGGTACTGCCGGAGCCAGAGGCGATCGGAAAGTTGAACAGGAATCCAGTCGTGGTATCTCCATTGATGAAGCGGAGGGGTGAAGCAAAGCCAGGGGTGACTTTCTCTTCTCTTACCTCCTCCACCTCCCCGTAATGATATTACAGGATGTTAACCCTACCCAGAGTAAAAAGCTGGAGCACTTTCTACGGACGATACCAAGAATGAGGGAATTCTCTGAGCATCCCCCCAGAGCAACAGGTGTGCATCTCAAAAGCAGGGGAATGACTATCATTAAATATATATATTTTCCCCCAGTTAACTCCTTAAAGGGATTGTACAGTTATGGTTGAGACCTAATTTCAGGTTTCTAACAATTTTTGGTGAGATAATGAGAAACCTCTTATAAAATGTGAAAGAGCATGTAATTCTATGAGGAATTCAACATTTATTTGATGAAAATTGGTTTTGAAATGGCTGAGATATCAAAAAAGAGTGATTCTAATAAAGTGTGGGACCTACACTTTATCACGATCGCTTTGTTTTACTTTGTTTTTTGATGTTTCAGTCATTCCAAACCCGATCTGCGTCAAATAAACTTTGAATTCCTCTTAAAATGGTATGTTCTGTACTATATCATAAGTGTTTTCTTTTTATCTCGCAAAAAAGTTAAAAACCCAATTCTCATCTCCACCAAAACTGTACTATCCCTTTAATGGGTTTGAATTTGTTGCCATGGCAATGCTCAGCGCATTATTTGCACTTCCTCCCATCTTGCCGTATTATGATGAGACAAACAATTCATCTCACCTTTGTCTTTGCAAGTTGAAAAAAGCATTAAAATATCACCATATTTAGTCAAGTAACTGTATAAGTCATCAAGAAGAAAGGGATATATGAAGGGTTTGTTCGCAAAAACTGATAAGTCCATTTTTGAAGATTTTGAAGTACGATCTCTGTCATAAAGTACAAAATAATACCTTTTAAATGATATATCGGGCACTACATATAAAGGTTTATTTTTGAAGTTATGGTCAAAAGAAGCAAAAATTTTCTTATTATTCTCTTTATTTTTCTTGACCTTTAATCGCAAGTATCTCCATTTGGCAAATATGGACTTATCGGTTTTTGCAAACAAACTCTTCATATGTAGGAATAACAAAAGTCTTCAAAAGAAAGGGTGTTACCAGGATGATGGTGATCATCAAAAGAAAGAGTATACACAGGAATGATATAAGACATCAAGATAAAGGGGGATATTATAAGCAAGAATGATTCTATAATCATGAAAAGGGGGAATAAGCAGGAATGACATAGTTTTCGGAAGAAAGGGCATACGCAAGAATAGTATCATCAGGAGAAAGAAGGTAAAAGCAGTACTTATAAATATCAGTCATTAATTAACTTTTTTGTGGAAAAATATAATTAATTACAAATTTATTTCACTGTATCATCATTTTATTTGCATATCTTGTTCTTTGTGTTTTGTTGAAAATGGGTAAATCTTGAATTAAACTGAATTAAGAAATGAAGAGATTAAAGCATAGTTATTTGTGCTTGGATGAAGATAAAAATCATAAAAATCTAGCTTCTTATGCACTTCACAGAATGCCAAATGTTTTCACGAGTCATTACAGGGCCTACTGTTAGAGTCTTAACCTGTTGAGGATGAACTAAGTTTGCTATAGCATACACTTTCCATAGACATCTGCCCAAGTTTACTCTAGACGAGTCTTTCATCGGTTGATTAAGGAAAAAATCATAAACTAAAAGAAAATCACTTTTTCCTTCAGCAAACTTGAACAAGATTCATCGCAAGAATGCCTAAGACAACAATATTTACCTTCCAAAAACCCTATTTTACCTTTAAGCAAAGCTATAAGGTCATGGGCAGGTTTTGTTTTATCAATAATGACTCCCATGACACATTTGCTCTTTTATTGTTGTACTTTTTTTCCTGCAGAGTCATGCAAGAACGTGTTTTTCTTTGTTTTCAAAATAGTTTTCATGTGTGATCACGAATATATCTGTCACTTTCCATTATTCATAAAGTACATCCAACTGAAATCTAATTTACATGTTTTGTCCTTAATTAGAACAAACTGCAATGATATTAGGTCAAAATTCTTTTCTATCTTTTAAATGAATCTTTTCTCAGTATTATTAAAAACATTTTTAACAAGACAGTCATTGGTTTTCCTGGTATTTCAGATGGCTCTTGTTTTCATGGTTATTTTCAAATCATAAGAAAATTTTCATAACTCTATCTTCAATTACAATGAAAGACACAAAAAGCAAATAATGTCTGTGAGTAATGGAGTGATGTCCTCTCTTTAAAACCTGAATTCACAAAAAAAAAAGATTCAACACATTGTTCTAAATTCTGATTCTTTTTCTCTCTTGAAACGAACGATATAACCACCTTACCAAAAAAAAGCGAGAGAAAAAAACAAAAAAAAACAATGGTGGTCATGTCATACATGGCGCATATTTGGGATGCAACTTTGCATCATAACACACAGACATCCTTGCCGGTAACACTTGTCTGCCTATTCCAACCCAGTAGTAGAGTGAGTAGAATAATCCGGTTTTCACAAATGTTTGAGGATAATGTGAGGGCATTTTATCGCAAGCTTCGCTGTCAATTGCATCAATGGAGATGGGAAAGAAATGGCAACCTAACCAAAAGTCAAAATCAATCAAATAATCAAAATTACAATCGCGATTCAAATTTCGATTTTTTTTTTTTGACCGTTCATACACAAGGAAAAATTGCACTTCGCAGCAAGGAAAGAACGATCAGTGGCCAAATTGCGCATGCGCGAAACTTGCATGACCGAAGACTGACCCCGCGGTCCCAATGTTGACGTTCACGCGCTACGAACAATGGAATTAAAAATACCGATTTCCGAATCTCGATCGCGCTCACACACACGACGCTTGGCAAAATAATTGCGATTATTCTGAAAAATCGCACTAATAGTGCGAGTTGGATCGCGATTACGATCGCGAAAATGAGTGACATTTTTTTGTCCACACAGGAAAAAATTTCGAAATTTTGATCGCGATAGGAAAATCGATTTTTAAATCGCACTTTTTCCCTTGTGTGTGAACGGGCCTATTGTGACATACAGGAAAATAGGAAAGAGTAAAAGAGCGAGGAGGGAAAAAAGGGGGGGGGGGAGACTGACAAATGAATTCCAAGTTTCTCAGGAGAAACCAACAAGGAATAGACAAGGGAAGGTGAGGGGATTGAGATGGACAGGCGCTTGGCATCGGGAGCGTGCTGCGAGATTTGGGCGGTGATCCCACGATGATGAGCTCATTCCTACCAATCAGCTCCAATGACGATATCGATCAGACTACACATGTATACAGTTTGGGCACCAGAGGCTGAGCCTTGTTTCATTGATGTCAAAATGGCCACCAAAAAATATATATATAGATAAAAACCATGAATGATATCTCAAAATCCTCAAGAGTGAACGAGTTGAATCAACCAGATTTGGAATTCATCACCCTGTAAATTCAGTTAAACCATCAATCCATTTTCATTCCTTTATATAACATTTATTTGGAATACAGTTGAACCTCTCTTATCCGGCCTCCCTTTATCCGGATCTCTCTATTATACGGACGCAATCTCACCGTGATTTTTTTTTCCCCAATAATTACGGGAGGAAAGGGGGATTCCCAACTCCTTGAGATCTCCTACACAAACACAATGAATTACATATACTTGATACATTTCTTAATAATCATTTAGGTAAATCATCCCAAGAATTTGTATAAGAAAATAATTTCATTCTTGCAAACACGAACCTCTATTTTGGGGTCTGTTACTGAGTGTAACAATGAAAAGGTTGCAGTTTACACATTACTACATGTGGTACTACAATGGGCTACATCAGTACATGTGTATGTATGTACATGTATAAAGCATTGAGTCTCCCGTATCCGGCCAAATCCCTTATCCGGATGAGCCCCGGTCCCGACTTGTCCGGATACGAGAGGTTCAACTGTACTTCAATTTTGAATTTCATTTTTTAGTGGCCATTTTGGATATCTCAAAATACCTCAGGGATGCTGAAGGTTTTGCCATTCAAGACATAAAGTCCATCATTTGTGCTTACCTTCACGACTGTGTGAAATCAACTTCAAGAAAAAAGACAAATATAACTTCATATTGCAAAATAGCAATGAGACAAAACATATGTATCATCATTTATACACACTTATCTATTCATCTACATGGTTACAGTTCATTAATCCAAAGGTTCATTTATCTGAATATGAAATATGGTTCATTTTTCCAAACATTCTGAAAACAAAGAGAAGATGCGTACCAACGAACCATCAGGAATTATGAACCTTTTTTTTTTTTTTTTGATTAACGAAACTTCACAATAATAACTCTTTTTTTTTTTCATTTTCAGATACACAACACATTTTTGTAATGAAACACAAATAATAACTGCTATGAGGGGCACAGTTAAAATTATGGGCCAAAAAGGTGATGTGAAAACCATAACTATGCCCGAAGCGAAGCTGAGGGCATAGTTATGGTTTTCACATCACCAAGGGCCCACATAATTTTAACTGTGCCCCCGAATATCAAGCTGTCATTATTTGTTTTATATACCGAACATATAGATTCCGAAATATAGATACCGAAAATACAGATTCTAGTCTCTTTTACAGCACTCGTAATCAACGCTGATCGACAAAGTATTTACATGAAGATGTTTGTGACAGAAAGTGGAAAGAAGAGCAAAGAGCAAAGATGAACATTCACTCGAAATTCTATTCACGTTCGGCACCAGGCTTGCACTGCCAGTGACTTATGAACCAAACCATCAAGAGAGTGAGATTGAAGGTATGTGAGACATTGCCAAGATGGGCAAGCAGTGACCTAGGAGAAACCTGAATGTCAACAGGGGAAAAATATGATGTTGGCTGGTGAGAGGTGATGAATTATGTAACTCGAGTCTCATGCCCCAGCAGCCTCCCTCCCCCTCCCCCCCCCCCCCCAATAAAAAAAGAAAGAAAAGGAAATTTTGTCTGATGGACTTGTACAAGGGCATGGGATAGGGTGACGCTCATTCAAGTGAGCTTTGTATTCAGCTAACCACTATTTTAAGAGGGCACCACGGACCTCGCGAGGGAGCCAGACGAAAGACAACAAAAAACCCTGGGACTCCTTTCACCCACTTAACGAAGAGTTCGTCACAACACTGCCACCACCAGGAGAATGTGTCTCTGTGCATTTTGAATAGATTTGGGCCAATTCAGAGAAGTTTCTTTTTTTTTTCTTTTGGAGACCTCTCAAGTTCAAGTTGTCAAACACAATGTAATCCTGACCCTTACCTGGCAGGAACAACAGTTCGACAATTGTGTTACAAATACTAGTACTATCCAGTTACTAGTGCTGACAATAGCCTACCAGTTGAGAGTACTTGGGGGTTATTTTACGATTTAGTGAGTCCATTCAATAACTGCTGCTTTCGTGCCTCAGAAAGGGACTCTTATCCAGTGGTGGGACGCTATTCCACCAGACGTCGAAGCCGGAGCGTAACCTCAAAGTCATTGACACCGCCAGTGGCTGGTGCGCGTGACACAGATAGATGGACAAAAACATGCATTTTTTTTCTTCTTTTTCGTTCCCTGCGACTCATCCATTGCCCGTATCTGTGTCGCGAGTCGCGGATGCAAGGGTCGTAACTATGCCGCGCGCCATCCGCAAAATGATGGATTGAGAATCATAATTTCTCGCGGTGTTCTCTGCATTCATTGCAAGAGATAGAATTAAGGGCATGGGGGGAAAACAAAAACAAAGCAGGACAATTTGGAGACGGATATCATCGCAAAATCACAGGGAACACAGAGCCGCAAATATGAACCTGTCGCCTGGAGGAAATTCAATATCATATCGCATCCTTGATCGCAAGATGAATGACCCTGGAATGTGTAACATGATGGCTACGATGAGACATCCCACCCTGCCCCCCTACCCCCCCCCCACAAAAAAAATACAAAACAAAAACAAG